>NC_080733.1:16919955-16947455 GCF_019097595.1 Hemibagrus wyckioides
ACATATAGGGAGAGACAGACAGACAGACAGACAGAGGGAGCGAGAAAGAGACAGAGAGACAAACAGACAGACAGAAAGACAGAGAGAGGAAGCGAGACAGAAAGAGACAGAGAGAAAAAGATGAGAGAATTGAAACTGATAACAGGGACTAACTTGTTTATGGATGTTTAAACCTTACATGTAGCCAGAATGATGTTTTTGTTCTCTAATAAACAGAATATCATTCTAATCCTGGTGTAAGAGGAATAAGAGGAATAAAACACTTCCTGTGTTGGTAACACTTCATCCCACACTGATCCTTGTCCTCTAACAGTACACCATGCTATCTTTCATCCTTTCATTCCTTCCTTAATCCACACAACATAACAAACGTGGAGCTGCGCTAATCTGCGGTCCTACTGACGCGTCACTATCATTTTCCAGGCTGTCAGCGGCTACTCATCCTAGCTGTCCTTACTCCGGATCTTTATTTTCCATAGCTGCCTTTCAAACACTTCCACAGATTATAAGAAACAAGCCAGAAGAGTGCCGTTGGTGCTAGCGTGGCTAATTGTGATTAGCGTCACGCTGTTCTGGCGGTACGTCAGTTTTACCCTCGTCCTCTGAGAGCACCTACTGCTTTTCTTCTCCACACACAGAGACAAAGGAGAGGAGGATGACTGGGATAAGAGAGAGCTGTGAGGGGGAAATAAAGGAGTGAAATTTAATTCTTTTCTTTGCTTCTTTTCTTACGATCATGTTTTCCAGCGCGTGTTTGGCCAGCCAGCAGTTCAGAAAGACGGGAATGAACAGGTTTCGGAGCGAGGGTAAAATCACCTGAGAGGAAAAGAGGAGAGAAAAGAGGAGAGAAAAAGAAAACACTTAATAACCTCCAAGTGAGGCAAAGCTCAAGGTTTTATTTCATGTAATAAACACAGCAGGAGCTGATAGAGTTGGATCACATACAATTCATTTCATTTCTATAATTAGGATCAGGAGGGTCAAGTGCATAAATATTGGCACCCTTCAAGAAGCATGGAGTGAGCAACAAATGGTTATTATTATTATTATTATTATTATTATTATTATTATAGATTTCTGTATTATCACAGAGATGCAGAAAACGTTTTACTGATTTTTCCTCTACAAGGCATTTAATTTAATTAAAAATTATTTATTTATTTACTGCTTATGCAAAAGCAAAAAAGCAAATTACCCTGAGAGAATCTTTCAAGACTTTTCCTTAATTTGATTTGTTTTTCAGCTGCATCTCCAATTCAGACCACAAGAGAGTGAGACACTGTTTCTCATTTCTGTGTTGATATGGATGGATGGATGGATGGATGGATGCATGGATGCATGGATGGATGAATGATGAGATCATGAAATAAATCTTTTCATGATTCCATGGACATCCAGGCAGAAAACAGCCCCAAAAGCATCAATGATCTATATGCAACTTTTACACTAGCAAAATATTTATGAATAAATATTTAATTCAATAATTATTTCCAAAACATCCTCTTGATCCCATTTAGGTTTCATTGCAGCACAAAATTTAATTCTACATATACAGTATTTCTATTAAGACACAGAAAGAGAAAGAGAGAGAGAGAGAGCGCATTATGGCTGAAAAACTCTCTGAGGATAAAATAGTCATTTGTTTTCTCCAGATCTCAAATCTCAATATCCTGAGAGCTCAAGCTAATAACAACATATATTTAATCACATCTTATCTTATTTAATCAGATCTTATGGGTCATGTTTGGTTTTGCAGGGGAACAAATGAACAGAACTCATTACCTAGGCAAAACAAAAGAAATAATATATTGGTGTTGATTTTCTAAAACAGCAGATTTGACAGAAGCACAGGTTTCCTTCAGGTGAAGAAAATGTGTGCTAGTTAGCAGCAAATATGGTGGGTGCTAGCACGAAAGTGAATCTAGTGAAACAACTGAAACAAACAAAAGTGAACCTAGTGATACAAATGGAAGTAAATTTAGTGAAACACACAAAAGTGAATCTAGTCAAACAAAACAAAAATTAATCTATTGAATCGAATGAAAGTGAATCTACTGAAACAAACCAAAGTAAGTCTAGTAAAACAAATGAAAGTAGATCTAGTGAATCAAATGAACACGAATCTATTGAATGGAAAGCGAGTCTAGTGAAACAAATGAAAGCGAGTCTAGTGAAACAAATGAAAGTGAGTCTAGTGAAACAAACAAAAACAAATCTAGTGAATCAAATGAAAGTGAATCTCGTGAAACAAGTGAAACAAACAAAAGTGAATCTAGTAAAACAAACAAAAGAGAATTTAGTGAAACAAATAAAGGTGAATCTTGTGATACAAGTGAAACAAATGAAAGTGAATTTTTTGTTTTTGGATTTCTTTTTGCACACATGCAACAGATGAGTATCAGTCAGTAATGAAGTGACCTACAGGGTATTTTGACCTGTTAAATTGGCAGCTCTGTGTAAATTGGCAGCGTCGCATCACAATATCTATTTATACTACTGTACTAAGGCCAGGATCCAAATATCTAGGATTAAGAGTGCTCACAGAATGACTGTAATGACTTGGATGATTTGATGATGCCATGGCCTTCACACTTGGATCATTATACTTGTTTTATCCTTTAATTCGTCACCCTTTTCATGACTGGATCATTCGGGTTGTATAAGAAATCAGAGACTCACAGTGATGACGAAAGGGACGGCGCTGATCATCTCCAGGATGAACGGGACACGTAACACTTGCTCCCACACGTTGCCCTGGAAACATAAATATGAAGGGTCAGTGTGTGTAAATTAGACACGTGTGAAATGTTCCTGTACCCGAGGTTTACAGCGGGGTTTAGAACGACAAAAATCTGGGGTCAATCGCAGTCCATTTGCATAAAGGCGATCGAACATGATGGAGCATGAGAACTGATGTGGATTTGATTTATTTTATAAATAAACTTAATTTTCTGTAGGGGTCGTTTACAGTAGGAGTCTTGCAAACAAACAGAATAAAAAAATTAAAAAGAAAAATTATTTAAAATTAAAATTTAAATTTAAATTTAAAAAAATAAAAATAAAAATATATTTATTCTATATATTTCTTTTTTCATATATCTATAAATAAACAAAATAAATAAATAAACCTGACATTAAAATGTATATATATATATATATACATACAGGTTTTTATATAAATATAAATTATATAGTGAATGTATTTAGAATAATTATATAATTGTAATATACAGTAAGGTTTGTAAATGCTACAGCAACACTGAACTTGTCCTCAGTATTCTGTCCATAACAACCAGGGATTTTTTTAAATTAAAATAAAATAAAATTAAAAAATAAATAAATAAATAAAATAAAATTTAAAAAACCCATTCACTTCATACCTTTACCTATTTATATTATACATATTTATTATGTATAATATCTATTTATATTTTTATATATAATATAATTTTATTATACATATAAAAACATAAATATACATCAATTTATTTATTTATTTATATTTTTATTTATTTATTTAATTATTTATTTTTTTTAATTTTTTGTTTTTTTACTGGAGATATTGCTGTATTATTTTACTTATCTTCAGTCAGGGTGAATAATACAATCTGAAGCCTAATCAAGGAAATTATAAAAATACTCCCTGGATGAGACACCAGTTTATAGCAGACACACATATATTCAACCCCAGGGGCAATTTAAAGCCTCAAGTCCACCTGGAGGTGGTAGGAAACCAGAGGAAACCCAGAGGAAACATACACGGAAACTCCATCTGGAGCTCTGAGATGACCCACTGGGGTCTACATCTGTACGAGTGGAAAAAAAGGAAAAAACAGTTCTCTGTAATGGACAAAAGCATGAGTAGGGATGAAGGGTGAGTCTGAGAGACAGGCAGCGTGACATTTATTTGTGACCCACACAAGTTCAGTGTGGGCAGAAAGGATTTGTTGGTTAGAGCAGAAATCAACAGAGGGCGGAGAGTAAAAAAAAAAGAGAGAAAGATAGAGGGATGGATGAATGAAGAATCTGCAAGGACTTCAAAGAAGAAGTAAGAAATCAAAGGGACGGCACCACCGAGGGGTTCTGAAGAGGTCAGGCATGCCTGCTGCTCCGTCCCCTCCACTCACGCATCCAGCACAAGAGCTCTCAGAAAACAAAGAGCTGATTGGTACAACTGTCTCTCTCTCTCTCTCTCTCTCCTTCTCTCTCTACCTCTCCTCTTTTTCCATCCGTCCTCTTTGATCCCTCATTGAAGCCTGAAGAGTTTTCATGCACACCTTGAGGTGCAGAAAAAAAAAAGAAAGCTTGACCTGAGAAAGTGCACACCAACGCACCCGAGCTACCAATCATCAGAAATAGCCTGGGTCTGCTCGAGACTTCTGAGAAACTATTTCTGAGAAAAATAATGCTGGAAAGAGATTTGGTACAGCACAATGTTGTGCACAATGTTTGTCTTTTTCATGAGACAAGATGGAGAAGATAGATTCCATGCTGCTAGATGAATTTTCTGAAGATTGACAAGTTGACAGGAGTTGTTAGGGGGAAAACTCACAGGAAGTTGTGGTGTAGATTAGAAATGGAGGCGGGATTTTCCATTTCAATAGAGATGTAGATTCTTGTCCATGGCATAACCTCCCGGCAGAGGCAACTAGGTAGCATGAAGGAATCTCTTGGTACGTGAATTATTATTTATTTATTTATTGTACCCTGAGATAGACTGGCATCATACCCAGGATGTACCCTGCCTTGTACCCCGTGTCTAATGGGGTAAACTGGGATAGACTGCGACCCAATAGGATAAGCAGTGTAGAGAAGGGATGGATTGACCACATGACATAATACAAAACAATACATAATGGTGCAAGGGGTGGGCGGAGTTATATGGTGATACAGGGTAGTTGTAAACCTGTATGATACAGAATGATACTGAATATTATTCTGAAATCTTGACTGAAAAGTTCCGAAAAGAACAAATTCTGCCCTGTAAGGATGTGACAGTGGACGAAAGCAAGGTTTCAGGGTGTTGCACTCGCAGGTCTCTTACCTTGTAGCTCAGGTACACGAGCAACATGGTTTCTGAAAAGCTGATGAAAGCCACAAGGACCTGGTGAGAGAAAGAGAGAGAGAGAGAGAGAGAGAGAGATGAGGAAAGACACACAGTGTGGGAGGAAGCAGTGGGCAGGAATAAAAGTGCTTACTGTGAAATGTCTGGACTGAGTGGCCATAAGTACAAAACAGCAGTGACACACAGGTCTTGTGTGTGTGTGTGTGTTTCCATCTTGTGAAAGCTGTGTGCTTTTATTTGTCCACATAAATCTGTATTTCCCTCTTTTTAAACCAGAGCTGTTTTGATATCTATACAATCTGCTCTCTCTCTCTGTGTGTGTGTGTGTGTGTGTGTGTGTAAAAAAAAAAGGTTAATTGATCTGACCTGGAGTGCCCAAAGTGGCAGAGGTCTGTTCACCCAGATAATGAGGGACCTGGTGGCAAAAGAGTCCGTTATTGGAGGAAACCGAGCGAGACACAGAGAGAGAAGTAACATGTAAAGACAAGGACATGAACCTCATCACACAGTTCACTGTTTCCACACAGAGTTAACGCCTTTCAGGAACAGCACAAATAAGACACCAATTTTCTATCGAAGGAATAGTCCAGTGAGGAAAGTAGTTTATTATGCAAAAAAAAAATGTGAAAGGGAATCAGAGAATTACTAGAATGTAGCAACAACATGCTAGAGCTAGCAAGCTAATAACAAGTGGCTAGCAAATTTAGTCAATGATCTTACAGTATACAGTATATATTCAAGCCACATTACAATCATGATAAAGCTAAACTAAAGCAAGCTGTTGTTAAGGAACAGATTACACAACCAGCTAATTTCTAAAACTAGCTAGCTAGTTCCAATTTGAAAGATCTTCCTGTTGGGAAATGGTACAGTCCGTGGAAATGTGGTGGTACGGTCCTTCAGAGTGGGGTTTGAAGGTGTACGACTTTCTGACTAACATGTCTAGTGTTAAATTAGTTGAGCAGGTATAAAGATTTAAAGATAACACCACCAACAACACTGTGGCTCATCGATCAAACTGAAACAAATGAATTTATTCGATAAAAAATAGAGTTTCCTCCTGTTTTTATCGTGTCCATGTTGATGACTGAGTGTCTTGGTCATGTCTCACTCCACAGTGGAGGTTAATATGAAGCTCTAATGAAAGTAGACACTCAGGAACTTTAAGAATTTGTAGAGTTTCAGAAGGATTTCTGTGTCTTTTTCTCCTATAGCCGACTAGAGGCGACATATTCATAGCAGAGTTCCAGGTTCCAGGTGACGTCTTTTTCCGATCGTAGCCGAAAAAGACGTCAAATCATTTCCTGTTTCCTGTACAAAACGCGACACCTTTCGATCCAGATGTTCTGATGCAACTTAGCCAAAAAAGCCAAATTAAAGATTGGCACTTTTGCTATAACCTTCCAATCTTACTCAGGATTCCCTTAACGTGAACAGAGCATGATTTTCCCAGCATGCCGTGGAGCCTGTAATCCGATACATGAGTACAAATCCATCCATCCATACGTTTCCTATACCCGCTTTATTCCTAATTAGGGTCTCGGGGGTCTGCTGGAGCCTATCCCAGCACACACTGGGTGAAAGGCAGGGGTACACCCTGGACAGGTCACCAGTCCATCACAGGGCCACATATAGACAGACAACCACACACACTCACACACACTCCTATGGGGAATTTAGAATGACCAATCAACCTAATGTACATGTTTTTGGACTGTGGGAGGAAACCCGGAGTACCCGGAGTAAACCCACACAGGCACGGGGAGAACATGCAAACTCCACACAGAAAGGCCCCTGGCTGTTCGAACCCAGGATTCGGACCCTGCTGTGAAGCAACAGTGCTAACCACTAAGCCGCCGCGCTGCCCCCGAGTACAAATCATTATCTGGGAAAAAACGATGAGCATCCGTCTCATTGAGAGCTTGCTCAAGAGCGGGCCCGAATCAACTTGGCACTAATTTCTCCAAATAAACGAGGTCGTAACTGCGAGACAACACCAAGCCCAGCATGAGAGACAGCTTGAAGGGTGTGAGCACACACACACACACACACACGGCTGCTTCATCTTATTAAAACGCAGAGCACCAGGGACAACATCTTTCCTAAATATAACCTTTCATTATCATATGAGGAGTCCCCTCGCGCCGCTCCGTCACCGTTTCCTGACGTCAGTGATACAGATACAGTAAAGCCCAGAGCGCTGAGAGCTTTCCCTCCCGCTGCTCCGGGTTCGGATCATACGCACCGCTCAGGGGGTTCGGGGAGCGTGACACCGGGCCTCACGCTGATGTAATGAGAACGTATTATTATTATTATTATTGCTGCCCAGCGGCTCACAGTCTGCCGGGTCTCTTTCAGGAGACGAAGGACGGGTCGATAGAGATTTCTTTTCTTCTTTTTTTTCTCTCATCATTAAATGAAGATTGCTGATCTGTGTTTTCGTTTTTATCTGAAGTCACACACACTTACCAGTCAAAATGGCTTTTGTTCTGTGCAGAGGCATTCTGTCTGAGGCAGCCAGGACTGTAGGGAAAACACACACACACACACAGAAATGAAGAAAGGTCCAGCAGCTGGGGCTCGATACTAATATTCAAGCTCCTATAAATCACTCTCTCATCCCCTTCATGGCTGCATCCTCTCTTCTCTCTCTCTCTTTCTGTTTGCTTTTACTTTTCCTCGCTGCTGATCCTTTGGGATCTTTTGATCTCGTGCTGATCTGCCCTCATGTTGCCATGTTGCTCTCTTACTCACTTCTCTCTCTCTCTCTCTCTCTCTCTCTCTCTCTCTCTCTCTCCCCCTCTCTCAAAATTTCTCAATCAATTTCTCTCTCTCACTCTCTTTCTCTCACTGTCTCTCTCAATTCCTCAATCTCTCTCTCTCTCTCTCTCTCTCACTCTCTCTCATGTCTCTCTCTCTCAAACTCACTTCTCTCATTTCTCTCTCCCTTTCTCTCTCACTCGCTCTCTTTCAGTTTCTCAATTTCTCTCTCTCTCTCTCTCTCTCTCTTCTCTCTCTCTAACTCACTTCTCTCATTTCTCTCTCTCTCTCTCTCTCTCTTACTCTTTCAATTTCTCAAATTTCCCAATCTCTCTCTCACTTTCTATCTCTCTCCCTCTTTCTCTCTTACACTCACCTCTCTCTCTCTCTCTCTCTCTCTCTTTCTCCACTTCCACTCAGAACTCTTGTCACCTGCGCTCGGCTTCATTCTCACTTTGTCACGACTTTTTGTCAGAACTTTTCCAATTACTCTGACTTGTGGAGACAGGATTCGTTACACTGACGTATGGTACAGGCTTCGTCAGCTCCTTCATAATAGTTACAACGTTAACAGAGAAAGCTTTAATAAAAGGCAAAGTAAGAACAGTAGAATAAAAAATAATAAATTACTACTTATTTATTTCCTATGCAGGGTCACAGGGAACCAACACAGAGTCTATCACAGGACTGGGGGCACACCAAGGACGGGGAACTAACCCATCACAGTGCACAATCACGCACTATAAACAATATAGAGATCAGTCTATAACACATATCTTAGACTGGAAGAGGAAATCTGAGGAAACCCCTGAAGCCCACACACATACAAGGAGGAGACAGGACTCGAACCCACAACCCTGGAGCTGTGAAGCAATCATGCTACCCACTAAACCCCCTTGCTCCCCCTCCTCAGTGCCTAACTTATTATGCTGTTCAGTTCTGGATTGTGATTGGTCAGAAGGGGTTGATTAATTTCCAATCACATTGATCATATAAATTATTAAAAAAAAACCCACATCTTATTATTGTTGCCGTGGCAACGTTTTCTTTAAGGAGATGTTTCTTTAACATTTAATGGAAGTCTCCAGTGTCAGAGGTTTGTTACAATCTGAGGTAAAGATTGATCCTCTTCAGGAGAGAGGAATTTACACTTTTTGCGCTTTCCTGGTTGTCTTTTCTTTTTCTTTCTTTTCGAAAGAGAGAAAAAAAGAGAGAGGCTGGCGAGGAAACGACTGCTTGCGTTACATGTAACTATAAACGGATAAAAGTTACAACAATTACTGTGGCATAAGGATCGTACAAGACACTGGAACCTCCTGCTTTTGAAGGAATATGGAGATAACTAACTAGCTTGATTTATTAATTATTTCTTTCTATTATGCTGTAACACACACACACACACACACACACACACCAGTCCCTCTGCTCCCGCGGGTCATCCAGCAGCACTCGGACGATGTACAGCAGGCAGCTGACCACCTTCAGGAAGAAGTTGAAGAGGCGGACTCTCAGACCTGCAGTGAGACAGAGACTTTAATCTTTTAATTGGTTCAGCTATAACCCCCCCCCCCCAAAAAAAAACAGACAAACAACAACAACAACAAGCAGAGTTCCAGACGTGTACAGCCACATGAGCGAGAGACACAGCCAAGATACAGCTCACTGAACTCCATAGACACCAAAGAACCAAACAGAACAGCAGACTCAGAGCACAACAACAACAACAACAACAACAATAACCACAAGACCCGAAGCAGCAGCAGCAGCAGGTTACAGGACCAGCAACTGGCCACCATGTCTGAGGACACGGGGAACTCACTGGATCTCTGATTTTTGATGAAGAAGAGCTTCAGGCGCTCCTTAAACGTGTTCTCGTTCACGTAAAACTCGACCTGGACTCTGGGAAAAAAGCAAAAAAAAAACCAGAAAGACGGCATTTAAATAATGAAGCACGGAAATGGAGAGAAAGTGTATGCGTGTGTGGGTGTGAAAGAGCAATTACAGTCATATGACGAGGCATAAATGAGAGCAGAATGCTGAACTGTGTGTGTGTGTGTGTATGTACGAGGTAAAGGCTAATGACTCTGAGAGGAAATGATGTCCTCCTTGCTCTTGGCACAAACAGGCCTCGTTGTTTTCTGCCAGTTAAACACAGAGGAATAACAATCCTTCCGATTCTCAGACCTCCAGCAGAGCCGGTGATTGCTGCCTTCATTCTCTTCCCCATGATCCTTCAGTGCTCGGGGACCTGGATTAGCACACCTCCACCGGAGATAATAGCGTGGTACGGGGTGATGTGTGTATGCACGCAGCGACTTGACATGACACAATACTACACGGCGAGCGCCAGGACGTTTCTCAGTGCTCGCTGTATCAGAGACCGATTTATTCACAGAGGTTTATTCCTGCTCCAGTCTATTCTATAGATCGGTAGAGGAAGGAAAGACCCGCAGCTATAAACAACAACAACAAGCTCTGTCTATGAAGCACATTTTGTACAGTCGAGCAAGAAGGACAGAAATGAAATGAAAATTTCATCAAAGGTAGAATAAAAGAACAGATAATAAATAGATATATAGAACAATCAAACAAACAAACAGCTGGATAAGTAAAGTATTTATTTGTATTGTGTTTTTTATGTATATATTTGCTATTAATGTAAATTTTATTATGTATAGAATGTTAAAAATAAATAAAAAAATCATTAACAAATATTAAAGAATTAATTAATCAATTAATTAATTAAAAGGTAAGTCTGAAAATATTTAAATAAATAAATAATAACAAAAAACAATGGAACTGATCTTAATAATATGTATAATAATTATTATATAATTATAATTAAATATAATTTGAAAAAAAAAAGATTATTCACACAGCTAAACAAAAGAGTCATGCGTTTACAGTACATAAATAATACTGATTTTTTTAACTTTATATAAAAGGCTCCTTCTTCCCTTCCTCAATCTTAGTCATTTTTCCTATTTATTCCTATTTATTAAGCAGTGAAAGGACATGTACCACCAGTAATCCATTAAATTAAATTAAATTAAATTAAATTAAATTAAATCAAAATCAAAATCAAAATCAAATAAATAAATAAATAAATAAATAAATAAATAAATAAATAAATAAATAAATAAAATAAAATAAAATAAATAATTTCATCTGGTTGATGACTTTTTAACTTGTACATATGAATTCTTTTTTTTGCATTAAAGCACATCTGGGCATGGATCCGAAAATACAAGACTTTCTCTTTAAGTCCTGGAGGGAACGGGAAGCTTCGGGAAAATCTTGGAAAATCTTTGCTGCTGGGATTTTTAGCTGTGTCCAAATATTAATTTCATTAATGATTCATATTATAAGTATTTTATATCAGTCAGAGTGACACGGATCCTGAAGTCCATCCCGGGAACACCGAGGCAGCAATATTCCTGGAATGTCACAAACTTTAGGCCCAAACTTCCTCACACTCACACCTAGGAGCAAAACCTGCACTAGATAGAAGATCGAAGGAAAACAAAGTATGGAAATGAGTGGAGTATTCCTTTAAAAAGCAACACACACACAGACACACACCTAAATCCTTCCCATCACACGACGGTAGATGAAAGAGAAAATCCGTATCAATTTTGCAGGAGCCTGTGACCCGCACGCGATGGTCAACATGGACACA
Source organism: Hemibagrus wyckioides (assembly GCF_019097595.1). Taxonomy (NCBI): domain Eukaryota; kingdom Metazoa; phylum Chordata; class Actinopteri; order Siluriformes; family Bagridae; genus Hemibagrus; species Hemibagrus wyckioides. Next base: position 16,931,460 of record NC_080733.1, read on the forward strand.
TGCTCCCTAATCCCTATTCCCTTTAAGCTTCCCCCCACACGCTACAGAAACATGTTGCTATGGTGACAGAGAGCATCTCTCACTCACTCAATCATGGAAACACACACACACACACACACACAACAAAAGTTAGTGTGTTTGGTAGACAGTCACACAGTCATGCATGCAGCGATTAGCACAATGGCCGTCGTTTAATGGCGAATCGTTTGAAAATGATTCAGTCGACTGAGAAGAATTAGTCACGACATTGTGTACAGTGTGTGTGTGTGTGTGTGTGTGAGAGAGAGAGAGAGAGAGAGAGGGAGGAAACAAAAACAATAATGCCACAAAAAAAACGCCTTGACATACATCAAAGTCAGAATCAGATTGTTATGCTAGCCTTCGACGCGGCCGTGTTTGTCAGAATCCCTTCTGCTTCACGTCGCCATTACAGTCATTAACCTCAATCTGTAGCCTCATCATTACAGCGCTAAATCATTTGTAGCTAATTAGCCGTGAGCGTAATTGTTCTCGGTCAGACAGCACAGGCAGCGCCGAAGCCGCTGAATAAACCTTTTAATTAATCGCAGGGATCCCTGTCTGAAGCTCCCCGATGGAACTGGCTTGCTAATTACGAATAATTATGGTAATCAAATCCGGGATCAGGGCAACAAGTGGACCTGCGTGTTAGCCAGCAGATTAAAGAGCATCTCCGGCTCGGTGCCACCTGGAAAGCTGTTTATGCACTGGAAAGCTTTCTTGGTTCTCTGCTCTCCGTTCTAATTACTACTGCAACAGGAAAAGCCTTCGCCTGAGAGCGTCCTGAGATCTGGCATATGAAAGCTGCCATGTCCGGGAAATTAAAGTGGAAAGGCATGATCTCTCCGCTCTGGCACTTACACAGCCACCGGCCAATCACGAGCCTCTGTGAGCTCAGGTATGCAGAAGAGGGCCGACAGCTCAGAACTGAAAAGCAGTGTTAAAGGAGGGTGTGGTTTTACACTTCACAGAGGAAGCACAGGATAGATTTCCTCCTCTGGAGTTATTCCAAAGAGCCGGAAATGTACCGTGTTTATCATCACAGATTGAGGGCATGTCTCAATCAGCTCTCTACACCTCTAATTCTATATTTAACTCTTTCCTTTCCTTTCCTTTCTTTCTTTCTTTCTTTCTTTAGTCTTTTCATTCACTTTTTCCTTCTTTCTTTCAGTCATTATTTTTTCTGTGGTTCTTTTATCCATATTTTTTCACTCTATCCTTTCTTTCTTTCTTTCTTTCTTTCTTTCTTTCTTTCTTTCTTTCTATCTATCTATCTATCTATCTATCTATCTATCTATCTATCTATCTATCTATCTATCTATCTATCTATCTATCTTTCTTTCCTTCTTCTTAGGTAGTGAATCAGTATATCCTGTACACAAATTGAGACACTGATAAAGACTAATTTCCTCATCAATGACTGTAAAAACCCAAAACATCAAATAGTTCAGTTTTAATGTCTAAGCTTCATCACATGTTTCTCTCATGTTTCCTCAAGAAGCAGGATTGTACGCTAGCTAGTGGATTTTAAAAAATATATCATTAGCCCCAAATATGTACAGAAAATGTCTAGTAAAGTTAAAATGAACTGCTTAAAAGTTACAATAAAGGGGATGTGGTAGCTTAGTGGCTAAGACATTGACCTACCAATCAGAAGGTTGTGAATTCAGGTCCCAGGGCCTCCAACTGCCACTGCTGGGCCCCTGAGCAAGGCCCTTAACCCTCAGTTGCTCAGTTGTGAGGGAAAAAATGGGATAAAGTGTAAGTTGACCTGGATAACGACGCCTGGCGGAAATGTAAAGACAACAAGCTGCTTGTAGATGAAGTAAGTCAGGAATTCAGGAGTGGAACATATTGAAGAGGGAAGGTGAGCTCCAGGGTTTTTGTTGTGCATTATGGGACTTTTCAGGAAGCGAAAGCCTGAAGTGATTGAATAAGAGACAGAACTTAAAATGATCGACTCTGTGACCAGAGCCTTGACTAGTAATTTTGGGATTGAGACATAGCCATAATCATTCATGTGATTAATTCAGAGGTGCTCATATAAGTGCTTCAATTAGATCTCAGCAACATTTTGGCTCCTGAGAAGGTGTGAAGACAGAACAGAGCTTTAAATACCTTACTGGTTAAGACTCTATGATTGACAGATTTAAGGCTCTAGATATAAAGACATGTTCATACAGTATGCTCTGGCCCGAGCAACCTGAACTTCTATCCTCTGGTCTTGTATAAATGTACCCTGTAGCCTAGCCAAGATGGCCGCCAAGTGGACCAACTGGATCTCAGTTAATGTTTATTCTTCGACTAGTTGGAATATTTATTCAGCTGTTATTCATAGTCTACACATTCAAGCAACTTTAACAAGGAGTTTTTTAAAGAACTGTCAAATCACACACACACACACATACACACACACACACACACACAAACACACACACACACACTGACAGTGTGTAGACTCAGTGTGAGCTGCATGTAAATATCGTACGACTTTGACAACCAACATTGCCAACTTTTCTGTTTTATTTCGAAGGTAGTTAAGGTGGGCTGAAAGTGAGCCTTGAAGCCTCCAATTGAGATCATCAGGTCATTTTCATTTTCATCGAATCATCATATCAAAACACATCACATGAAGAACGAAGCTTGTGAAGATGCTGCTCATGTAATGAAATGGACCGATGTGACAGATCTTGTTAAAGCCGAACTCCATACAGCGGGTAAATTAAAGCGAGCTTTCGTACAGTTGAGTGATTCAGGGATTAGTTTTTGGGATACATTTGTGTATTGAGTAAAGGAACTGAACAGAGGAACCATGAAGAGGTTCCTTTTAACAAATGCACATTGTCTCAAAGCAGCTTTACAGAAGTATAGAAACAGAGAAGACTTAGAATTAAAGCTGGAGTGGGTGTGGCCTAAACTAGAAGGAGGGGCTTTCTTTGATTTAATTTCTTTTGTGCTTACTTTCATTCATTAGCTTATCTGTCTTTCTTTCGTTTCTTCCTTCGTTTGTTCTGTTCTTTATCTTTCTTTCTTTCTTTCTTTCTTTCTTTCTTTCTTTCTTTCTTTCTTTCTTTCTTTCTTTCTTTCTTGCTTTCTTTTGAGTTGAGTGATTTAGGGATCATAATTGTCTGGACAGATGTGTGTGCTGTGTAGTGTGTGTTGTATAGTGTGTACTGTATAGTGTGTATTGTATAGTGTGTACTGTATAGTGTGTATTGTATAGTGTGTGTTGTATAGTGTGTGTTGTATAGTGTGTATTGTATAGTGTGTGTTGTATAGTGTGTGTTGTATAGTGTGTATTGTATAGTGTGTACTGTATAGTGTGTATTGTATAGTGTGTATTGTATAGTGTGTGATGTATAGTGCGTATTGTATAGTGTGTATTGTATAGTGTGTGTTGTATAGTGTGTACTGTATAGTGTGTGTTGTATAGTGTGTACTGTATAGTGTGTACTGTATAGTGTGTATTGCATAGTGTGTGTTGTATAGTGTGTATTGTATAGTGTGTGTTGTATAGTGTGTACTGTATATTGTGTTTTGTATAGTGTGTAATGTATAGTGTGTACTGTATAGCATTTATTGAATAGTGTGTACTGTATAGTGTGTATTGTATAGTGTGTGTTGTATAGTGTGTATTGTATAGTGTGTGTTGTATAGTGTGTATTGTATAGTGTGTATTGTATAGTTTGTATTGTATAGTGTGTACTGTATAGCATTTATAGAATAGTGTGTACTGTATAGTGTGTGTTGTATAGTGTGTATTGTATAGTGTGTGTTGTATAGTGTGTATTGTATAGTGTGTGTTGTATAGTGTGTATTGTATAGTGTGTGTTGTATAGTGTGGATTGTATAGTGTGTGTTGTATAGTGTGTATTGTATAGTGTGTGTTGTATAGTGTGTACTGTATAGTGTGTACTAGTGTGTATTGCATAGTGTGTGTTGTATAGTGTGTATTGTATAGTGTGTGTTGTATAGTGTGTGTTGTATAGTGTGTATTGTATAGTGTGTAATGTATAGTGTGTATTGTATAGTGTGTGTTGTATAGTGTGTACTGTATAGTGTGTACTGTATAGTGTGTATTGCATAGTGTGTGTTGTATAGTGTGTATTGTATAGTGTGTATTGTATAGTGTGTGTTGTATAGTGTGTAATGTATAGTGTGTGTTGTATATTGTGTAATGTATAGTGTGTATTGTATAGTATGTGCTGTATAGTGTGTATTGTATAGTGTGTTGTATAGTGTGTGTTGTATAGTGTGTGTTGTATAGTGTGTACCATATAGTGTGTATTGTATAGTGTGTACTATATAGTGTGTATTGTATAGTGTGTATTGTATAGTGTGTATAGTATAGTGTGTGTTGTATAGTGTGTATTGTATAGTGTGTATTGTATAGTGTGTATTGTATAGTGTGTGTTGTATAGTGTGTATTGTATAGTGTGTATTGTATAGTGTGTACTATATACTGTGTATTGTATAGTGTGTATTGTATAGTGTGTGTTGTATAGTGTGTGTTGTATAGTGTGTACTATATAGTGTGTATTGTATAGTGTGTAATGTATAGTGTGTACTGTATAGCATTTATTGAATAGTGTGTGTTGTATTGTATAGTGTGTACTGTATAGTGTGTGTTGTATTGTATAGTGTGTATTGTATTGTATAGTGTGTATTGTATATTGTATTGTATAATGTGTGTTTTATAGTGTGTGTTGTATAGTGTGTACTATATAGTGTGTATTGTATAGTGTGTGTTGTATAGTGTGTATTGTATAGTGTGTAATGTATAGTGTGTGTTGTATAGTGTGTATTGTATAGTGTGTAATGTATAGTGTGTATTGTATAGTGTGTATTGTATAGTGTGTGTTATATAGTGTGTAATGTATAGTGTGTATTGTATAGTATGTGCTGTATAGTGTGTATTGTATAGTGTGTGTTGTATAGTGTGTATTGTATAGTGTGTGTTGTATAGTGTGTGTTGTATAGTGTGTACTATATAGTGTGTATTGTATAGTGTGTACTATATAGTGTGTATTGTATAGTGTGTATTGTATAGTGTGTATTGTATAGTGTGTTGTATAGTGTGTATTGTATAGTGTGTGTTGTATAGTGTGTATTGTATAGTGTGTGTTGTATAGTGTGTATTGTATAGTGTGTGTTGTATAGTGTGTGTTGTATAGTGTGTATTGTATAGTGTGTATTGTATAGTGTGTACTGTATAGTGTGTGTTGTATAGTGTGTGTTGTATAGTGTGTAATGTATAGTGTGTACTGTATAGCATTTATTGAATAGTGTGTGTTGTATTGTATAGTGTGTACTGTATAGTGTGTGTTGTATTGTATAGTGTGTATTGTATAGTGTGTGTTGTATAGTGTGTGTTGTATAGTGTGTAATGTATAGTGTGTACTGTATAGCATTTATTGAATAGTGTGTGTTGTATTGTATAGTGTGTACTGTATAGTGTGTTGTATTGCATAGTGTGTATTGTATATTGTATTGTATAGTGTGTATTGTATATTGTATTGTATAATGTGTGTTTTATAGTGTGTTGTATAGTGTGTACTATATAGTGTGTATTGTATAGTGTGTGTTGTATAGTGTGTATTGTATAGTGTGTACTATATAGTGTGTATTGTATAGTGTGTGTTGTATAGTGTGTATTGTATAGTGTGTATTGTATAGTGTGTGTTGTATAGTGTGTAATGTATAGTGTGTGTTGTATAGTGTGTACTATATAGTGTGTATTGCATAGTGTGTACTATATAGTGTGTATTGTATAGTGTGTATTGTATAGTGTGTATTGTATAGTGTGTACTATATACTGTGTATTGTATAGTGTGTGTTGTATAGTGTGTGTTGTATAGTGTGTACTATATCGTGTGTATTGTATAGTGTGTACTATATACTGTGTATTGTATAGTGTGTATTGTATAGTGTGTACTATATCGTGTGTATTGTATAGTGTGTAATGTATAGTGTGTACTGTATAGCATTTATTGAATAGTGTGTGTTGTATTGTATAGTGTGTACTGTATAGTGTGTGTTGTATAGTGTGTATTGTATTGTATAGTGTGTATTGTATATTGTATTGTATAATGTGTGTTTTATAGTGTGTGTTGTATAGTGTGTACTATATAGTGTGTATTGTATAGTGTGTGTTGTATAGTGTGTATTGTATAGTGTGTGTTGTATAGTGTGTGTTGTATAGTGTGTATTGTATAGTGTGTGTTGTATAGTGTGTATTGTACAGTGTGTACTATATAGTGTGTATTGTATAGTGTGTATTGTATAGTGTGTTGTATAGTGTGTACTGTATAGCATTTATTGAATAGTGTGTGTAGTATTGCATAGTGTGTACTGTATAGTGTGTGTTGTATTGTATAGTGTGTATTGTATATTGTATTGTATAATGTGTGTTTTATAGTGTGTGTTGTATAGTGTGTACTATATAGTGTGTATTGTATAGTGTGTGTTGTATAGTGTGTATTGTATAGTGTGTATTGTATAGTGTGTATTGTATAGTGTGTATTGTATATTGTATTGTATAATGTGTGTTTTATAGTGTGTGTTGTATAGTGTGTACTATATAGTGTGTATTGTATAGTGTGTGTTGTATAGTGTGTATTGTATAGTGTGTACTATATAGTGTGTATTGTATAGTGTGTATTGTATAGTGTGTAATGTATAGTGTGTATTGTATAGTGTGTATTGTATAGTGTGTGTTGTATAGTGTGTATTGTATAGTATGTGCTGTATAGTGTGTATTGTATAGTGTGTGTTGTATAGTGTGTATTGTATAGTGTGTGTTGTATAGTGTGTGTTGTATAGTGTGTACTATATAGTGTGTATTGTATAGTGTGTACTATATAGTGTGTATTGTATAGTGTGTATTGTATAGTGTGTTGTATAGTGTGTATTGTATAGTGTGTGTTGTATAGTGTGTATTGTATAGTGTGTACTGTATAGTGTGTGTTGTATAGTGTGTGTTGTATAGTGTGTATTGTATAGTGTGTATTGTATAGTGTGTGTTGTATAGTGTGTATTGTATAGTGTGTGTTGTATAGTGTGTATTGTATAGTGTGTACTGTATAGTGTGTGTTGTATAGTGTGTATTGTATAGTGTGTGTTGTATAGTGTGTATTGTATAGTGTGTACTGTATAGTGTGTGTTGTATAGTGTGTGTTGTATAGTGTGTATTGTATAGTGTGTATTGTATAGTGTGTGTTGTATAGTGTGTATTGTATAGTGTGTGTTGTATAGTGTGTGTTGTATAGTGTGTAATGTATAGTGTGTACTGTATAGCATTTATTGAATAGTGTGTGTTGTATTGTATAGTGTGTACTGTATAGTGTGTGTTGTATTGTATAGTGTGTATTGTATAGTGTGTGTTGTATAGTGTGTAATGTATAGTGTGTAATGTATAGTGTGTACTGTATAGCATTTATTGAATAGTGTGTGTTGTATTGTAGTGTGTACTGTATAGTGTGTTGTATTGCATAGTGTGTATTGTATATTGTATTGTATAGTGTGTATTGTATATTGTATTGTATAATGTGTGTTTTATAGTGTGTGTTGTATAGTGTGTACTATATAGTGTGTATTGTATAGTGTGTGTTGTATAGTGTGTATTGTATAGTGTGTATTGTATAGTGTGTGTTGTATAGTGTGTAATGTATAGTGTGTATTGTATAGTATGTGCTGTATAGTGTGTATTGTATAGTGTGTGTTGTATAGTGTGTGTTGTATAGTGTGTACTATATAGTGTGTATTGTATAGTGTGTACTATATAGTGTGTATTGTATAGTGTGTGTTGTATATTGTATTGTATAATGTGTGTTTTATAGTGTGTGTTGTATAGTGTGTATTGTATATTGTATTGTATAATGTGTGTTTTATAGTGTGTGTTGTATAGTGTGTACTATATAGTGTGTATTGTATAGTGTGTGTTGTATAGTGTGTATTGTATAGTGTGTATTGTATAGTGTGTGTTGTATAGTGTGTGTTGTATATTGTATTGTATAATGTGTGTTTTATAGTGTGTGTTGTATAGTGTGTGTTGTATAGTGTGTATTGTATAGTGTGTGTTGTATAGTGTGTGTTGTATAGTGTGTATTGTATAGTGTGTGTTGTATAGTGTGTGTTGTATAGTGTGTATTGTATAGTGTGTGTTGTATAGTGTGTGTTGTATAGTGTGTGTTGTATAGTGTGTGTTGTATGGTCAGCACAGTGTCTGAATTCTGCCTGAAGTTTATATTTCAGTAACGAAGTCTGCCGGAGTTTCAGACTCTGTAGAGAACCTGCACATGTGCTGAATATCAATATCTCAAACATCTCACCACCGAATAATACGATTGAACGAACTTTCTAGCATATTCCCTGTTGCCTCATGAAATATACTGTACACACAGTGGCCATTCCTTCAATCGTTTCACTGCTCTCTCTCTCTCCGCCTCCCTCCACTGCTGAATTACACTCCCACCTCCATCTGTTACACCAAAGTCCCTGTCGAGAGCCCTTCCACCCTCTCGGCTTGTCATAGGGAAAGCCCTTCAGAGTGCCATTTCTCCTCTCCACAAACAGCTTTTCCACTTTAAGGCGTGACGAGCGCAGAGACCCTGAGCACAATAAAACACTGAACTGCGGAACAACGATATGGCTGACGCTTTAAGTCTGGGCAGAAATGGTTACCAGAGCGAGATGTCAGAATCTCGTTAAGATCGTTAACTGGGAAAGGAAATGAGTTCACGAGCGCGCAGATTCTCCTGATACTAATGCCTGGCCTCACGCTCTGATACGACTGTCACGGATAAAATCTATACCTTTGTTCTGGATTTAATTTGGAAATAGATTGCATTATAAAATAAATAACGATCATAAAATAAGGTTGTTTCTGGTATTTCTATTTTTAAAAAACGTCCAGGATGAATTGGTGATACACGAGGTGAAAGAGACATGTACACACACAAGACAAGAAGACAGATTTCACTTGGAGATCAATTTTCCCCAGCATCTGCAGTGTTTAAAGATTAAAAGAAACACTAGTCTCAATAAAGTTTCCCTATATAATAATAAATAAATAAATAAATAAAATTAATTTAAAAAAGAATCATGAAAGCTTCCCTACTTAATAATAACTAACTAACTAACTAACTAACTAACTAACTAACTAACTAACTAAATAAATAAATAAAAAATTCTGAATTAATAAATTAATTTATAATAAATAAATAAATAAATAAATAAATAAATAAATAAATAAATAAAAATGAATCATAAGACACTAGTCTCAGTAAAGCTTCCCTACTTAAGAACAAATAAATAATCATTTTTAAAAAATAATTAAAATGTGTAAAATAGAATCAATTAAAAAAATAAAATACATTGAAAATAAATAAATAAATAAAAGCAAAAACAAACAAACAAACAAATAAATAAATAAGCTTAAGAAACAAATAATTTTGATTAAAAAAAAGTAATAATTAAAACAAACAAATAAAAACTCATTCTATTATAGAGAGCAAAAGCAGAAATCAAAGCAGAAATCCCAGATCTTTAAAAAAATATTAAATCCAATTATTATATCGTGAGAAATAGCTCCAGAGTCTAATGGAGCCTTGAGATAATCAGACATCATTCTATACATCAGCGGCTTGTGTATAATTAGACATTCTCGCTCGAATGCAGGGATTTATTCTGCATCAGACACTCTTTAAAACATCTTTAAATGACGTTTTTATTGAGAGGGCGCTGTCCTGTGCGTGTGGAGAGCTCTTTTACTAATCCCCAGTCTGAAGCTTGTATAGATGTGATGAAACATTGGCGCAGATAAGAGCACGAGGCTGCATTTAGCCATCACTTAGCGATGGTGAAGTTATTCTCAGCTTTCAAGTGCGCTGTTATTCTATAAAGGAGCGCCGCTCTCACAAACCCCATTAAACATCAATGAGCACAAACGCCTGGACTGCCCAATCGACCCAATCGACCCAAGACCCACGATGCACCGCTGCAGTACACAAGAAAAAAATTAAGTCAGATATAAATAATGAAGTCATGCACATTATATAAGGTGGAGAGTGTTCAAGGAGATTATTAATATATTTTTTTATTCTTCCTATTTCCTATTCTTCCTGTTTCTCATATAAAGGATAATTTTGTAAAATAAAAACAAACAAAAAAAAAGTATAACATTGTATATTATAATGATAAGTTAAGATAAGATAAAATAAGATAATATAAGATAAGATAAAATATCTTTATTCATCCCACAGTGGGGAAATTTCCACGTTACAGCAGCAAGAATTTATATATACATAAAATACAAAAATATACTATATACATTGTATATTATAATATATAATTATTTTAAAATAATTATATATTATAATATATAATGTATATAGTATATTTTTATGAAATGTATATTATATTTCAATAATATTATAATATATAATATATATATAATATAAAATAACTATAGTTATATATATATATAATATTAAATAACTATAATTAATATATATAATTAAAAACATTATAATAATATTTTTAGATATTTATGAATATATTAAACCACTGCTGGAAAGCAGAGAAATGATTTTTGCTGTTATTTATTTGTAGTTCTGTTCTGCAATTCGGCTAGTTAAGTTAATAAAAAAAAGATAACTAATTCAGTTCAATTTGCATCTTTAGCCAGTTGCTCATAATAACAGGAAGTGTTGGTGAACTCTGGAGTGTTTTTGCAGAGTAAACAGAGTTCTAGAGTTACGTTAATGTCAAGAGAAGTCATAGTGAGTTGAGTAATCCCAGAATGCAATGCAGCTGTAAGAAACCCAGCTCGGCAGGCTAGCGGTCTACAAGATGACCAGAACATCGGTGTTGAGTACTAAAGTGCTGCTGCATTATACTGTTCATAGAGGTCATCAAATGAGGGCTAAATCCCACATCACCACTTATTAAAATAATTTTAATAATAATAATATGTCCCAAATATGAGCAGAAGCATTTAAGTTAGCATGCTAAGAATAGCAAATACGTCTTAATAAATACAACATACAAACACACACTATACACACACACACACACACATGTACATTACACACATGTACACTACACACACTTATATACAGACACACACACATACACACACACACACACACACACACACATATATATATATATATATATATATATATATATATATATATATATATATACACAGACACACACACACACAGACACACACATACTACTCATACACACACACATATATTACACATAAACCACACACACACAAACACACATACATACTACACATACACACACACACGTACACTACACACACACATGCACACTATACATAAACACACACTATACACACACACACGCCACATACACTACACACTATACAAACAATATAATACTACACACACAAAAAATATTAGATAATAGAATATTGAAATCCCGCATCATGTAAAGGGGGAAATATTTGTAATTATCCGGTGTTTTAGTTTTATTTCTACACGATATTTCAGAGACAGAGAATTTTTTCCACTGGAGGACAAAAAAAAAAGAGAAAATGATTTATTGAGATTATATTACTTACAACAGAGAAGCAGAGACTCCAGGACTCAATGTCCCAGAATGCAATGCAGGTCTATAAACTTGGCTCATGGTCATGGTTACGCCATCGAGTCAGTGCTTTCATATCTTTGTTCCTTCCTTCCTTCCTTCCTTCCTTCCTTCCTTCCTTCCTTTCTTTCTTTTTCTTTCTTTCTAGTCATATCTTCACCATCGAATCAGTGCTTGACTACGTTACCCATGAATCCCTTCATGCTTCCTCGTCACATCTCACTCTGATCGCTCGCTCCTGTTCCTCGATTCGCTCCACAGTATAAGTTCTGATTTTTGTGTAATGCTTCTGCTGATGTTGTGTGTCGTTTGTTGTGTTTCTGTTTAGAAGCCTCGCTCATAGCATCTACAAACCCGTGACACTCGGCAAGTTAGCGAGCCACACAGTGGCGAGGGCCGTGATGTTCAGTAAAGTACTAAAGCACCGCCGCATCACACTCTTCATAAAGATGATGGAGGGTGGGCTAAATCCCACTGCACTGCTGTAAAACAAACAAACAAACAAAAAAATACACAAACATACATTTTATTTCTTCATCGTTCCAGTTCTTGGTAAAAACTGTGTTTCTTGGAGGAACTGGTTTATTTCTCATGTGAAGCATTTATAGCCCTGTTTATATTTTTCAATTAAAGGAGCAGTGATGTAGGAGCTGCTGGAAAAATGATGACATGAATCAGAGCTGAACTGCTCAACAGAGACTTGGATATTCTCCATCATCCCTAACACACACACACACACACCCTACCCATACACACACACACACTCACTACACACATATACATATACCATATACTCACACACTACACACACACACACTCACTATACACATACACACACACACACACACATATACATATACCATATACTCACACACTACACACACACACACACACACACACTCACTATACACACACACACACACATATATATATATATGTATAGCGGCCTGACAACACGCATTGTGCAAAAATGCAGTAGCAGCAGTTGAGGTAGTGCAAATAGAAATAAACATAAACATAGCAGTGAATGAAATATCACAAGGGTTGAGGTAGTGCAATAAATAATGAACAATATAATTTTGTTCACACAGGTGAGAGAGAGAGTGTGTGTGCATGTGTGTGTGTGAGAGAGAGAGAGAGAGACAACCATCTCTTTAGTTTTGTCGATGTTCAGAGACAGGTTGTTGGCTTTACACCAGGCTGTTAGCCGCTGCACCTCCTCTCTGTGTGCTTGACTAATTGTTCTTGCTGATGAGACCCACCACGGTCGTGTCATCGGCGAACCTGATGATGTGGTTGGATCTGTGCATTGCTGCACAGTCGTGAGTCAGCAGAGTGAACAGCAGTGGACTGAGCACACAGCCCTGAGGAGCTCCAGTGTTCAGTGTCGTGGTGCTGGAGATGCTGTTCCCGATCCGGACTGACTGAGGTCTCCCAGTCAGGAAATCCAGGATCCAGTTGCAGAGAGAGGTGTTCAGGCCCAGCAGGCTCAGCTTCTCAATCAGCTGCTGAGGGATGATTGTGTTGAATGCTGAACTGAAGTCAGTGAACAGCATTCGTACATATGTGTCCTTACAGTCCAGGTGGGTGAGGGCCAGATTAGGACGATACACAAACTGCAAGGGGTCCAGCGAGGGTGTTGTCACTGATGCAGGAAACCGTAGACTTCTTAGGCACAGGGACGATGGTCGTAGTCTTGAGGCAGGTTGGGACCTCCTGCCCTTCATCACCACAGTCATCAATGGATCCATAACATCTGGTCAGGTACCAACTGCCTTTAAGAAAGCAAGGGTTATCCCTATACTGAAGAAACCTGCTCTAGATCCCTCTGACATCAGTAATTACAGACCGGTATCACTTCTCTCCTTTCTTTCAAAAATTCTCGAACAAATTGTTTATAATCAGCTGTCTGACTATCTCCTGCAGAATAACCTCCATGATCCCAACCAGTCTGGCTTCAAAGCAGCACATTCCCCAGAGAGTGTCCTTTTGGCGGTCACTGAGAAACTACATGCTACTAGATCAGCCAAGCTCATCCTCCTCGACCTTTCTGCAGCATTTGACACAGTTAACCATAAGACTCTCTTATCCACCCTCAGGAGTCTTGGAATTTGTGGAACAGCACATTCCCATGGTTTGCTTCCTCATATCAGGTCACTCATATCAGGTAACATGGAAGGGATTGACAACTGCTCCATGTAGACTCTCTACTGGTGTCCCACAAGGCTCAGTACTTGGTCCTCTCCTTTTCTCCCTCTAAACCAACTCTCTTGTCAAATTTATATCCTCACATGGCTTTTCATACCACTGCTATGCTGATAACACCCAACTTATCTTCTCCTTCCCTCCTTCAGATACCACGGCTTCTGCTCGGATCTCAGTGTATCTGGCAGACATTTCATCTTGGATGACAGCTCATCAGCTGAAAGTCAAAACTGAACTGCTGGTCATCCCAGGTGATTCATCCCCAGCCCAGGATCTTGCATTGTCTCTGAACAAACCAAATAATCTCCCTTTCAGCCACTGCTTGCAACCTTGGGGTAACCATGGACAATCAACTGTCCTTTTCCTCCCATGTTGTTAATGTGACACGCTCATGTCGGTTTCTTCTGTACAACATCAGAAGGATTCGACCATTTCTATCCACACAGGCTACTCAAGTGCTTGTTCAGTCTCTGGTCACGTCGAGACTGGACTACTGCAACTCTTTACTGGCAGGTCTTCCTCTGAATGCAATTCGTCCACTGCAAATGATCAAAAATGCAACTGCACGGCTTGTTTCCAACCTGCCTAAGTTCTCCCACACCACCCCTCTGCTGCCTTCCCTCCACTGGCTTCCGGTAGCTTCATCAGATTCAAAACACTGTTGCTTGCCTACAAGGCAAGAATGGACCAACACCATCTTACCTCAAAGCTCTTATTACTCCTCACACCGCACCTTGCTCCACTAGCACTGCCCGACTGGTCCCACCATCTCTCAGGGCAAAAGGTAGGTATTCATCTAGACTCTTCTCTGTTCTGGCACCGAGGTGGTGGAATGAACTTCCCTTAGATGTCCGTACAGCAGAGTCTCTCAGAGTCTTTAAACGACGTCTGAAGACCTACCTTTTCCTGAAACACTTAAACTGACTCTTATTTTTTCCTGTTTTTATGTATTGTTATATGTTTAAAAAAAAACACACCAACTCAGTTATTAGGCTAATGGTATCCTAAGTCTGCAACCTATTGAACCAGTGTTAATGTATTCATTCACAGAGACTTAAAGCACTTTTAAATGTCGCGCTGGATAAAAGCATCTGCCAAATGCCAGAAATGTAAAAGTAAATGTATACACACACATACACACTGCTCACATACATGCAAAAACACTACACACACACACACACTATACATACACACACACACTACACATGCACAAACACTACACATACACACACTATACATACACACTACACATACACACACTATACGTACACACACACACACACACTATACACACACTACACATACACACTACACATACACACTACACACACACAGGCACACACACAAACACTACACATACATACATGCATGCATACACACTACACATACACACACTATACATACACACATACACTATACACATACACACACTATACATACACACAAAAACACTATACACATACACACACAATGCACACATATACATACACACAAAAATACTATACATATACACACGCACACATACACATACACACACTATACATACACACTACACATACACACACTATACATACACACATACACACACACTATATATACACACTACACATACACACACTATATATACACACTACACATACACACTACACATACACACACTATACATACACACTACACATACACACACTATACATACACACTACACATACACACTACACAGACACACACTATATATACACACTACACATACACACACTATACATACACACATACACTATACACATACACACACTATACATACACACAAAAACACTATACACATACACACACAATGCACACATACATACTCACATACACACTACACATACACACAAAAATACTATACATATACACACGCACACATACACATACACACACTATACATGCACACTACACATTCACACACTATACATACACACTACACATACACACAAAAATACTATACATATACACACGCACACACTATACATACACACTACACACACACACACACTATATATACACACTACACATACACACACTATATATACACACTACACATACACACTACACATACACACTACACATACACACTACACATACACACACTATATATACACACTACACATATAC
>NC_080733.1:16952455-16972455 GCF_019097595.1 Hemibagrus wyckioides
GAATTTCTGCGACACATTTCCCCCAACAAAACTCCTGTCAAAAGTCTCCTGTCGAACCCCCAGCCCTGGAGGCGTGAAGCGAACATGCTAGCCACTAAGCCACCACAATAAAATACTCAGTGTTGTGCTGCTATGGTAACTGAATCAACAGTGAGTCAGTGTGATGAAGCGGAGTTGCACATAACAACTGGTGGTCCAATAACGCATGTAATGCAACGTTTTATGCCTCTTATACCACTTCCATTTTTTTCCATTTACAATTTTACAAAAGAAGTTAGCTTCGAAGTGCTGACGTCATTCTACGAATGGTCAATAAGTGTCTGATTACAAGAAAACATCTGCATTTACACACTTATATGGAGGTTCATGCTGTAAATGAGCTGTTACTATGGAAACGATAACACATCAAAACAAGTGCACTAAATTAAATGAAATTAAATGAAATTAAATGAAATTAAATTAACATTAATTAACATTAACATTAGCTGTATTAGTGTCAGAGCTGCTGGTCAAGGATATTAAACAACTCCTTCTGACCAATCAGAGTCTAGTCTCTCTCTCTCTCTTTCTCTCTGTCTCTCTCCTCCTCTCTTTCTCTTTTTCTTACGCTCTTTCTTTCTGTCTCTCTCATGCGCTCTCTCTCTTACGCTCACACTTTCTGTCTCTTACTCTCTCTCACACACTCTCTCTCTTTCTCCCCCCTCTCTCATTCTCTTTCTTTCTTTCTTTCTTTCTTTCTTTCTTTCTTTCTTTCTTTCTTTTTTTTTCTTTCTCTCTCTCTCACTTTCTCTCTCTTTTTCTCTATCATGCTCTCTCTCTTAAGCTCACTCTCTCTCTCTCTTACACTCTCTCTCTCTCTCTCTCTCTCTCTCTCTCTCTCCTGAATTAAGCACAGTGTGTGTGGTCTCCACATTTCAATCAATGAAAACAAAATGTCACTCGGTTACATGGCCCGTTGCCAATCACCACTAAAAGGCCATTTGCTAAGAGAGAAATTGATCATGTATGAATGGCTTTTGTGTTTCTCCGACACACAGCGTGGAGGTCGCTCCGAGGCTGGAGATCCGAGCGAAATGAAATTCCATCCGCATACTGCCATAACAAAATTTGGGAACAGGGGAAATCCAGCTGCTAGAGCTGAACATAACAGCTGAGAGATGTGTAACAGTGAGACACACGCTGACACACACATACACACACATTTCAGGTCTTTGGTACATCACTCAAAACATCGACACAGGTTTCTGTGGATATGAGAAAACTCCATGTTCAAATCAAACACAAATTTCCTGCCAAAAAATGGGAATCTCAGAAGGAAGTACACCTGATAACCTCAGCTATCAGAAAGCAAGGGTCAAGTTGTGTGTGTGTGTGTGTGTGTGTGTGTTAAAGCACAAAATGTGCAAGTTCTCTAGGACCACAGAAGGGACCCGTTCAAATCGAGAGGCAGAAACCAAGAACTCCTTCTAAATAAGGAAGCAGACTGAGCAGAACCTCAGGGGTGCCAATATTTATGGTGTAGCTACTGCAACAGGGGAGAAATCTACAAGCTGTACAGCTCCAGGAAGGACAAAATGAGCTTTATAGGAAACCTGAGATGTGATATGCATGCACAGCTTGGCCACATTATGAAGTGTGAGCTTCATCCAAATCCATTTCATCTGCATGCTTCATTTCATTCCACACGGGCTCTCATTAAAAACCTTTTTATGGACTTTATGGACTATTTATTTTATTTTGTGAAATACTGAATCCAATGCAGTGGATACTGAACTGAAAGCAACAGGTACTGAATATAATGCACTAGGTATTGAACTGAATGCAATAGGTACTGAATCAATTACAGTATATAATAAAGTAGTTGCAGTAGGTACTGAATCAATTACAGTATATAATAAAGTAATTGCAGGAGGTACTGAATCAATTACAGTATATAATAAAATAATTGCAGGAGGTACTGAATCAATGACAGTATATAATAAAGTAATTGCAGGAGGTACTGAATCAGTTACAGTATATAATAAAGTAATTGCAGGAGGTACTGAACCAAATGCAGTAGGCACTAAATTTAATGTAGTAGGTAATGAAGTAAATGAGGTAGGTACTGAATCAAATGCAATAGGTACTGAATCAAATGCAGTATGTAATGAAGTAAATGAGGTAGGTACTGAATCAAATGCAGTAGACACTGAATCAAATGCAGTATATAATGAAGTAAATGAGGTAGGTACTGAATCAAATGCAATAGGTACTGAATCAAATGCAGTATGTAATGAAGTAAATGAGGTAGGTACTGAATCAAATGCAGTAGACACTGAATCAAATGCAGTAGGTAATGAAGTAAATGCAGCAGGTACTGAATCAAATGCAGTAGGTACTGAATCAAATGCAGTATGTAATGAAGTAAATGAAGTAGGTACTGAATCGAAAGCAGTAGGTACTGAACCAAATGCAGTAGACAATGAATCAAATGCAGTATGTAATGGAGTACATGCAGTAGGTACTGAATCAAATAGAGTATGTAATTATAGGAAAATAATCAAGGACGTATGTCAGTCCAGAGCGCCCAGACACAGAGGTACATGATGGGTGGGAAAAAAAACAACGAGGAAACCAACTCCCTTGAACACTGACATTCATCAAGCGTTTAACAACAGGAGCGGCTGTCTCCGCTGTGCGCTCGCTCGCTCCTCGCTCGCTCCTTCAACACCTCGACACAGGCATTGTGTGCTCGACAATGACAACTCCTTTCTGAGGCGCTTGCATTCTTTCCATCTCTCATACAAAAACCCACCCACCCGCCATTTAGCCTCACCGTTAGCATCCACAATGCGTCGTTCCTCAACCTCGGCCCACGTAGCCGCCCTCGCTCCGCCGAAGTTACTGTAATAATCTCGTTACCTGCTGCTCTTATTAATTAAAACCAGAGGTCAGGGAGCCCCCTATTTTTAATTTCCTGGGCCTCTACTAATGCGGAGCGACTGCTATCTTGCAAACGTGCTGCGGGATTGAAGGTTTATCACAAACAGAGCTAATTATGAGCGCGCCCTAATCATGCTGGATGAAAGCCGTGTTTATAGGAGGTTTGCTGAAAAAACACTGACCTCCCCCCACTCCCAGAAAATGTGAATTGCAAAATGAATAATAACAATAATAAATAAAGACGTCGTAGGTAATAAAGTAGATACAGCAGGTAATGAATCAAATGCAGTATGAATTAAAGTAAATGCAGAAGGTACTGAATCAAATGAAATAGACACTGAATCAAATGCAGTAGGTAATAAAGTAAATGCAGAAGGTACTGAATCAAATGAAATAGACACTGAATCAAATGTAGTAGGTAATAAAGTAAATACAGCAGGTACAAATGCAGTAGACATTGAATCGAATCATTATGAATTAAAGTACATGCAGAAGGTACTGAATCAAATGAAAAAGACACTGAATCAAATGAAAAAGACACTGAATCAAATGCAGTAGGTAATAAAGTAAATACAGCAGGTACTGAATCAAATGCAGTAGACACTGAATCAAATGCATTAGACACTGAAACAAATGCAGTATGAATTAAAGTAAATGCAGAAGGTACTGAATCAAATGAAATAGACACTGAATCAAATGCAGTAGTTAATAAAGTAAATACAGAAGGTACTGAATCAAAGGCAGTAGACATTGAATCGAATCAGTATGAATTAAAGTAAACACAGAAGGTATTGAATCACATGAAAAAGACACTGAATCAAATGCAGTAGGTAATAAAGTAAATACAGCAGGTACTGAATCAAATACAGCAGGTACTGAATCAAATGCAGTAGACACTGAAACAAATGCAGTATGAATTAAAGTAAATGCAGAAGGTACTGAATCAAATGAAATAGACACTGAATCAAATGCAGTAGTTAATAAAGTAAATACAGAAGGTACTGAATCAAAGGCAGTAGACATTGAATCGAATCAGTATGAATTAAAGTAAACACAGAAGGTATTGAATCACATGAAATAGACACTGAATCAAATGCAGTAGGTAATAAAGTAAATACAGAAGGTACTGAATCAAATGCAGTAGACATTGAATCAAATCAGTATGAATTAAAGTAAATGCAGAAGGTACTGAATCAAATGCAGTAGACATTGAATCGAATGCAACAGAGGTCGGGGAACCCTATTTTTTTTTCATTTCCTGGGCCTCTACTAATGCGGAGTGACTGCTATCTCACAAACACACTGCGGGATTGAAGGTTTATCACAAATAGAGCTAATTATAAACACACCCTAATCACGCTAGATGAAAGCCGTGTTTATAGGAGGTTTGCTGAAAAAACACTGACACCCCCCCCCCATTGCAAAATGAATAATAACAATAATAAATAATGAGGAATAATACCTGAGTCTTTTCCCATGACACCAGAGTTATATCTCTGAGAGGAATGAGTGTAGTGCTTTCGATTTTGGAAATTAAAAGTAAGCCAGGAGAGACGGAGGGCATCCAATGAGAGAGAGAGAGAGAGAGAGAGAGGAAGGTTGATGGAGTAGTCAGAGATGTCGTTATTGACAGTCAATAAAACATTTCTGTCTATAAGACCAAAGGATTTCAATCGTATGATAATCTTGAGCTGTGTTCAAACACACTCGTCCAGGAGGCCACAATCCCACCAGCAATGTTTCTGCAACAGGTGGCTCAAAGTGATGGTGAGAGAGAGAGAGAGAGAGCTTGCAGTCAGACAGGAGCCTGGCATTCCACCGAGACCAACAGACGTCGATCGATATTCTCATGCACCTGATGAGCTGGTGATTCTGCAGCCATAGTGAATAGAGGTGAAAAATCCGAGTTAGTCCTAAAGCTGAGCCCCGTGTCACTCATAGACTTCTTTTTTTTTACTCAGACTGAGATTTAGTGCCATAGCTCTTTTCACAGTCTGAAAAAGATTAGCGTAAAACCAGGAGAGGTCACTGAAGGGAGCTTTTTGGCTATCTGATGTTCCAAAGGTCTGGGATTATACACAGATGTGAATGTTTTTTTCAAACTAATCGGATTTGTATGGGTATCAGACTCGGTCAACTTCGACCATCTAGAGTAGCCGGAAAACCTTCTCAAGCAAAATTGCGGATACTTTAAGGACTCGAGCAGAAAGTGGTCATCCAGGTAATGTCTTTAAAGATGATGTGATGTAAGCAGTGACATCATCATGACCTCACACAGACGTGATGGTGTGACGTGTGAGCAACGGAGAGCTAAGATTCAAAAATCTCCAAGGGGGTCCGTTCCCGGCTCTATGTCTGCAGTTTGCATGTTCTCCATGTGTTTCCTCTGGGTACGAAGGTGTCCCCCATCATTCCAAAGACGTGTGTTATAGGCTGACTGTGTGTTGATTGTACCCAGTGTTGTATTGGTATCCTGTCCAGGATGTTCCCTGCCTCGTGCCCAGAGTCCCCTGGGATAGACTCCATCCTTGCTCCAACCTTGTGTAGGATAAGGTGTACAGAAAATGGATGGATGGATGGATGGATGGGTGGATGGCTGGGTGGATGGGTGGGTGGATGGGTGGGTGGATGGCTGGGTGGATGGCTGGGTGAATTTGGGTGGATGGGTGGGTGGATGGATGGGTGGATGGGTGGATGGATGGGTGGATGATGGATGGATGGATAGATATTTGCTAATAGATACACAACAATTATTCCCTTACTAATTGCCAAGTTTCAAAAAGTGCAGGAACACGTCCCTCTGCAGCTTGTTCGGCAAATCTGGTTAGCCCAAGACATCAGAGTCATTAACGACTTTAGCGTAGTCCACCCCTGCATGTGGGTGGTGGCTGCTGAGAACCGAGAGGTTCTCCAGCATCTGCTGCACAAACCCAAGCCAGCTAATGGACCAGCTGCCAAGTGCTCAACAGAGAGAGGATGTGGTTGAGATGAAAGCTGCTTCGCTTTGAGTTTTGTACTGCACTCACACTGATTTTTGTTTGATTTTTTTTTCACAGAAGTCCTTCTGTACTGGGCACTGAAGGCCAGTCCTATCTTTAGTTGCCATGGTTTTTTGCCATGGTAGTGCCTGGCTTGTGCGATGTCCAGACAAGCTAGCTACAGAACACCCACTTTATCAATCAGAGAACTTCCCACTTTCTTTTCATGCCAGAATGAAAACAATGCTTTGTTGGTCAGGGCTTCAAGTAGCTGATGTACCGAAAAGTCTTCACAATCAACAGGTCCTCATAATAATAAGATATGAGAATAATTAATCAAGAATCAAGTGTTATTAAAATAATTTTTAAAAGGTGCCAAAATTCTTCACAACCGTAGAATAATGTCAAACGTCCACACTAATGTGTCAAATGTGCTCACAATCACCAGGTCCTCACAAAGATAGGACAGCGTCAAGCGTCCTCATAAAACTTACAAGGAGTGTATTTTCTAGAAAATGAAGGAAGTAAAATGATTCTTTTTGTTTAGCGATGTTAAGGTTAAGGTTAAAGTTAAGGTTAGCGTTAGGTGTAGATACAGCTAATAGCAGGTCCTCACAAAGACAGACGTGTGGAAGAGAGACGTTTCTCACACAGATGAAGGGGTTTTTTGAGATCAGGGATTAAATGAGTCGAGCTGCAGCCTCTTCAGCTGGCGGATGAGGGTCAGGCTGCAGAGATGGGGAAGGAACAGAAGAGGAAAGCTGAATGTGAGCTTGCATTTCTGCATGTGCAAATGCGTAGGTGCATGTGTGTGTGTGTGTGTGTGTGTGTGTGTGTGTGTGTGTGTGTGTGTGGGCATGTAGCAGTGGAGTGTGTGTGCGTGGGATGAAGGAAACGAGCGTTCACTAGAGATTAACATGGCTGAGAAACGGGCAACGTGTGGGATGAGTTGCTCCGGACTCTGGTCCCCGAATGGACCTGTCCATCATGATTAACAAAATCCAGTAGCCACCCAGCCTGACTCTCTCTCTCTCTCCACTCTCTCTCTGTCTCTCTCCCCGGTCTCTCCGCTCTCTCTCTGTCTGTCTCTCTCTCTCTCTCTCTCTGTCTGTCTCTCTGTATTTCTCTCTGTCTCTCTCTGTTTCTCTTTTGCTCTCTCTGTGTCTCTCTCTCTCTGCCTCTCTCTGTTTCTCTCTCTCTCTCTCTTTTTTTCTCCTTTTTTAACATGTGAATCAAACATCAGACAGTGCTATAGAGAAGAAAATCTGGCGAGAAAAAAAAGGCACTGAAGCAGACGTGGGATTGTTTTTGTCATTTTTTTCGTCTTCATGGGAGGTGCCACCTTCGTAAACAGAGCTACTGGATGTTCTCTCAGCGTATTATGAGATTCTCTCCCCGGGGATGAATACACAGCACTCCTTCCTAAGATGGCATTAAGCATGACATCTCTGCCTCAGCTCCATCCTACAGGGCCACTAATACGCCAGAAGGTTCCGAGGTCGTAACCTGGGACTGAGAGAAACACATTACTGCCACTGGGATGCTGTACCACGCCTGACCCTGTGCTCTGACTCACTTCTAACTACACCTTAGATATGCAAATAATAGCATTTTGTTGTACCAGAGATGAAGGAAATGCAGTAGATCACAAGAGCTGATGGCATTTGATGGACTTTTTACAATATGTAGCGTGATATTTAGCTTTAGCCCCGGCAGAGCGGTGACATATCTTGCAAAGACACAAAAAGAAAGAGAGGGAGGAATCAAATAAGGACAGAAGAAAGACAAAGGAAATAAAGAAAGAAAGAGGAATGTGCAATAAGGAGAGAAAAGAAATAAAGATAAATTTTAACACTGTGCTGTCATATTTCAGGTGTGAGTTTAAAGCAGAAATCAGAAAACAATATAAAAAATCCCAAAACAAAATAAAAAATCTGAAAACAAGATAACAAATTAAAAAATAAAATACAAACAAATCCAAAAAAAAAAAGATTTAAAAAAATCAGAAAACAAAATAACAAATCACGAAATAAAATAATAAATCCAAAAACACAAACAAATCTGAAAACAAGATAAAAAATCTGAAAACACAAACAAATAAAAAAAAAACAATTCCAAAAAAATAATTCTAAAAAATAAAATAACAAATAAAAAATTAAAATAACAAATCCCAAAAAAATAAAATAACAAATCCAAAAAAATAAGAATTTTCTGAAAAATAAAATAATAAATAAAAAATTTAAATAACAAATCCCAAAAAAATAAAATAACAAATCCAAAAAACAAAATAACAAATCAGAAAACAAGATAAAAAAAAACAGAAAACAAAAAAACAGAAAACACGAGAATTCAGACAAAGCGGAAAAGTAAGGTACAGTTTGCAAATGGAATTCTTCCCTCTGATTGGACGAGACATCTGTCACTCAAGATATACAAGCAGCAGGAAATTGTGTATCTAACTTTATTTCTTGTACATGTGTGGAGTTCTGCCTTCACTTTAAACCATTTCTTTCAATAGTGCAACTTTAAACCTAAGAATAATAACACACACATATATATTTTTCTTTATAAGAAAATGGAGTTCATCAGTGCTACTGTGACTTGAAATTTCAGAATTTTTATTTTGTTCTTAGATATTTTTTTTTTTCAGAATTCTTATTTTTTGGATTTGTTTTTTTTTTTATTTTTTGGATTTGTTATCTAGTTTTTTTTATTTATCATCTTGTTTTTTTTGTTTTTTTTTTTTTATCTTGTTATTGGATTTGTTATTTTGTTTTCAGAATTCTTATTTTTTTGTTATCTTGTTTTTTATTTTGTTGTTTTGTTTTTTTTGGATTTATTATGATTATTTTTTTTGTTTATTATTTTTTTGGATTTATTATTTTGGTTTTTGGATTTGTTACTGTGGTTTTTTTATTATTATTATTATTATTATTATTATTATTATTATTATTATTATTATTATTATTATTATTATTATTATTTTATTATTTTGTTTTTTGGATTTATTATTTTGTTTTTGTTTTTTATTATTATTTTGGTTTTTTTTTTAATTTATTACTTTGTTTTCAGAATTCTTATCTTGTTTTTGGATTAGTTATCGTGTTTTGCACTTCTCGGCCACCGTACCGAGGTGAGTTCTAAGAGTAAACAAATCGCTGGAACATTTTCATAGTTCACTAGAACGCACTCGCTCTAACCTTGAGCAGGTTAGATAAGAGAAATGCAGTATATCAGTGTGTGTCACTTGTGTGTAGAACACGTCACGATTTACTGCTCATTAACACCAGAACAGAGAAACAGCAGCACTTTCCTATGAAATACACAAACTCGACATTCTTAAGAAATAAAACATCTGGCCCAAAATCAGGCGTCATTTTTCCGTCCAGAAACCGGAGAGACGCTCAACGTTACGAAAGCACTAACAATCCCCTAACGTAATAATCCCAGTAACGCACACTGCGGCATCATTTAGCATAATATCGATATCGTATAGTCATATCGCTAATCCTGCCTTTAAATTGATTTCGTCACGGCGCTAGACGCTGATTCACGGAGACGACAACCATAAGGCCAGACATCTTGGCATTATGCCCTCGCTGTGTCTCTCTCTCTCTCACACACACACACACACACAGAACCAAGATATTAATTGCTACACTTAATACATCTGAAAAGGTCAACAGGAGGCGTCTGTGCACTGTGCAGGAATGAGGTGAACGTCTTTATCTGACGGATATAAGATGAGTAATAATATCACAGCTCAGATCTGAGATTTCACGGCACACACAGACACGTCTCACGTGCAGAGCCAGATGCCAAAGTCAGGTGCGGAAGATAATCCAGATGTGCCATCAACAGTTTCTTATTCAGGGAAACGCTTCTCAGCTTCTATCTGGGTCACTTCTGGCCATTCGTACACTTCCAGTCAGCATTCGCCGGCCGGCGGAAGTTCGATCGCGGGTCAAATCGATCCCTGTGAGAGCGGTTTGAAATCAACACACTTAACTAACGTGAGTCTGAAGCACTAAAGAACTTTCTGATACAGATCTTTTCATCCTTCACATGCTTGCGATCTTTAGTTTTTTTTCACACACATACAAAAAAATCCAATTACATTTCACTTAGCAGGCAGTCTGAAATAAAACGACAAACGGCTGCTTTAATAATAAACGATTGACCTTGTTTTCGGGTCACTGATGCACTCTTCATGTGTCAGAGCTGTCTAAAAAAATTCTTTTTATTATACAATTCACTATTTTATACTTTGAACTACCTAGAAACAGTACAGGACAGTGAGAGAACACACACTCACTGACCATCAGTCGTCCACCTCGGGCCAACGGCTGCACGGGAAAAGTGCGATTTCAGGCAAAATGGACGGCAGAGCAAGGACGAATCAGAGCGAGAGCGGATTGAAGCGTGAAGTCGGCGTTAGGGATTTCAGCAAAACAAACTAAATGGAATTGACTTTCAAACATTACAGTGAGAAGAGCAATACAGCTAGACATCCTGAGCATCAGGTTTCACTTATCCCATTAAAATCCCGGGATTTGTCCAGGCTTACAGACCCACTGGTTCTGCTGTTTTTTAAATAAATGCTCATTTTATTACAATGGAAACATTTTTCTTTAAAAAATGGTGGAGTTTACTATAAGGAGACATGTAAGGAAGTCTCCAGTGTCAGCATTTTGTAGTAGTCAGAGCTAAAGCTGTAACTTTAAGGGTTGGGGTGGTGCTTTCCGGGTTCTGTTTAACATGACAGGGTGTTTTTCTGTCTAATTAACATGAAGAGAGAGATGAAGGAGTGTGGCCAGAGAGTGAACCAATGTTTCTAGCTTCTGAAGTGAAAGTGATAACAGGAGGAAATGTAGCTGCAAAGGGATTCAATTCTTTGAGTTTAAAAAATCGCAGTCATTAGACAAATGCTGAGATTTAAGAAAAATACGTTATCTATCTGTCTGTCTGTCTGTCTGTCCGTCCGTCCGTCCGTCTATTTATCTATCTAAAAGACACGTGCTGTGCTGCAGCTGGAAAATATTTAATATTTAGTATTTTTTCTTATATTTTATTTTATTTTATAATATTTTATTGGTTATATTTTTTTGTTATATTTTGTACCCTTAAATTCTAGTATTTTGTATTTTTTTGTTAGATTTCTATTTTATATTTTTTATCTATCTATCTATCTATCTATCTATCTATCTATCTATCTATCTATCTATCTATCTATCTATCTATCTATCTATCTATCTATCTATTTTATACTCTGTTGAAGGTTCTTTGTCAGGGTGTGTGGTTCTATGAAGAACCTTTAACATTCATGAAAGGGGAAAGATGTTCTGTAGACTATCGAAATGTCTTCATGGCACAGGAGTTCCTTTAAGAACCATTTAACTGAAAGGTTCTTTGGGGAACCAAAAATGGTTCTTCTCTTGGTGCATCAGTGAGAAACACCCCTTTTGGGGTTCTTCATGGCATCTTTATCTTTCCAAGGGTGTAGTACACACAGTGGTTCCTTACAGGTTCTTTAAATTGATAAGGGTTCTTAGCTTCCAAGCTGAGTTTGGTTTGACTTGGATACAAATTGTTCCAATACAAAAGATTAAATCTCGAGGTTTCCTACAGAACCATTGACTCTAGAGCACTTTCTTATCAGAGAGGCTTCTAAGAACATTTACAGGAATATGTATACAGTAAAATCCATGCACTTATACATGAATGAAGAGTTTCTCTAGCTCTTAGCTATGTAAAAGGGGTTCTACTCAGAACCCTTTCTTCAAAATGTCAGAGCTATCCCTCAGCAGATGATTGAGAAGCTGAGTCTCCTGGGCCTGAACACCTCTCTCTGCAACTGGATCCTGGATTTCCTGACTGGGAGACCTCAGTCAGTCCGGATCGGGAGCAGTATCTCCAGCACCACCACACTGAACACTGGAGCACCTCAGGGCTGTGTGCTCAGTCCACTGCTGTTCACTCTGCTGACTCACGACTGTGCAGCAATGCACAGCTCCAACCACATCGTCAAGTTCGCTGATGACACGACCGTGGTGGGTCTCATCAGCAAGAACGACGAGTCAGCATACAGAGAGGAGGTGCAGCGGCTAACAGCCTGGTGCAGAGCCAACAACCTCTCCCTGAACGTCGACAAGACCAAAGAGATGGTTGTTGACTTCAGGAGAGCACAGAGTGACCATTCTCCACTGTCCATCGATGGCTCCTCGGTGGAGATCGTCAAGAGCATCAAATTCCTTGGTGTTCATCTGGCGGAGAACTTCACCTGGTCACTCAACACCAGCTCCATCACCAAGAAAGCCCAGCAGCGCCTCTACTTCCTGAGGAGGCTGAGGAAAGCCCATCTCCCTCCCCCCATCCTGACTGTGTTCTACAGAGGGACCATCGAGAGCGTCCTGAGCAGCTGCATCACTGCCTGGTTTGGGAACTGCACCGTCTCGGATCACAAGACCCTTCAGCAGATAGTGAGGACAGCTGAGAAGATTGGAGTCTCTCTCCCCTCCATCACGGATATTTACACTGCACGCTGCATCCGCAAAGCAAACAGCATTGTGGATGACCCCACACACCCCTCACACACACTCTTACACACCCCACACACCCCTCACACACACTCTTCACCCTTCTGCCATCTGTAAAGAGGTACCGGAGCATTCGGGCCTCACAACCAGACTGTGTAACAGTTTCTTTCCTCAAGCCATCAGGCTCCTCAACACCCAGTACTGAACTGTTCTACACTCTCTCACACACACACACACACACACACACTCTCACTCAGGACTGAACTGTTCTACACTCTCTCTCACACACACACACACACACACACTCTCACTCAGGACTGAACTGTTCTACACTCTCTCACACACACACACACACACTCTCACTCAGGACTGAACTGTTCTACACTCTCTCTCACACACACACACACACACACACACTCTCACTCAGGACTGAACTGTTCTACACTCTCACACACACACACACACACACACACACACACTCTCACTCAGGACTGTACTGTTCTACACTCTCTCACACACACACACACACACACACTCTCACTCAGGACTGAACTGTTCTACACTCTCTCACACACACACACACACACACACACTCTCACTCAGGACTGAACTGTTCTACACTCTCTCACACACACACACACACACACACTCTCACTCAGGACTGAACTGTTCTACACTCTCTCTCACACACACACACACACACACACACACACTCTCACTCAGGACTGAACTGTTCTACACTCTCACACACACACACACACACACTCTCACTCAGGACTGTACTGTTCTACACTCTCTCACACTCTCACACACACACACACACACTCTCACTCAGGACTGAACTGTTCTACACTCTCTCTCACACACACACACACACACACACACACTCTCACTCAGGACTGAACTGTTCTACACTCTCTCACACACACACACACACACACACAATTTATACTGTTCATTACTTACTGCACTACCTCAACCTGTCATCTGCTGCTATAGTTATATTTATGTTTATTCTATTTGCACTACCTCAACCGCTGCTGTGTATTTTTGCACAATATTTTTGCACAATACTTTTTTTTTACATCATTTCACTTTATCTATTTTATTTCACTTACATTCCAGTACACGTTCTTTTATTTCTTTTCAGCCCTAAGTGTCCTGTGTTCTTTTGTGTTGTCTTTCTTGTATTTATTGTCTTCTTGCACTGTCTTGTCTATGCTCTGTTTGCACCTAGCTGCACACTGTGCACTTTACGTGGCTAAGACAAACTTCTGTCCTAGCTCTGTGGTGTTGTTTGTTGTTTTGTGTTGAACTTGTTGTTGTATGTTTCTGTAGCACCAGGTCCTGGAGAAACGTTGTTTCATTTCACTATGTACTGCGCCAGCTATATGTGGTTGAAATCACAATAAAGCTTCTTGAATCTTGAATCTTGAACCCTGAATGTGTTTTTTTTAAATTTTTTCTTCTGTTTTTGTCTAATCATTTTTGTTTCCGTCTATTCTGAATGTACCAAGTCACATGATCATGAGAAATTGAGCCATGTTTATGTAGAATGAGCGCTGGTATTTCAGGCTGTGTCTCAATCGGCTCTCTAGTTCACTGGTCAGGGCACCGATCAAGGAGTCGGCCATTTGAAGGGCTCTCTCTCGCCCAGGATGCATCACAAAAACTTCTCACTCATGCCTTAGAAGAACCATTTTTTGGTTCCACAAAGAACCTTTCAGTAAATGGTTCTAAAAGGTTCTAAAAATGGTTCTAAAAGGAACACCTGTTTTTCTTTGTGCCTTGAAAACATTTTTATGTTCCAAAGAACCTTTTTCCTATTCATGAATGTTAAAGGTTCTTCATAGAACCGCACACCCTGACAAAGAACCTTTAAACACAATTACTATGATTTTTTTTTTTTTAAACAAATACTCTCACTATCGATGCTCACAGTTTTCGACTCCACACTGGAAACATGGACGTCTTATTTTCTTAAACCTCTCACCTCGAGAAAAAATGGTGGATCTACACTGGCATCCATCTCCAAACCATCCCAGAAGTGCTGTGTAATGGTGGGAAATACTCTTCTGGACAGGATGCCAGTTCATCACAAGCCACCGTGCAGACACACACACACACACACACACAGATTTACACCTAGGGACAATTAAGAGCCATCAATTCACCATTGGGAAGTGGGAGAAAACCAGAGAACCCTGAGGAAACTCAGGGAGAAACTGGGAAACTCCTGATAGATCGTAACATGAGGTCAGGATCAAACCAGCATCCCTGGAGCTTCCTGCTGGAACCAACACGCAACCCGGAAAACTACAACTGTACACACGTGAGTGTCTCACTAAACATACACACACTTTTCAGGTCAGCCGAATTTATTATTCCATTAACCAAAAGTTAGAACTCTGTGGAAGAGGAATAATAATAATAACACACAGCCTGCTTCAGATCAGTGGTCTAATGTGAGGTCGATGATGTCTTGGTGCTGATTTTTTCCCTTAGGTCAGACTCAACACGAGTCCAGGTGAACACCGGACGATCGTTTAACACCTAGGGTTCAGGTGTGTTCCACAAACAACAGGAAGTACACCTGGATTCAGGGGAAGTGTATGATGTACAGATCTCATCTTCACCAAACACACACACACACACACAAAGAAAGTTCTCCAGGAACCTTGTTTTGCCGCGTAGCCCGTCGGCTCGGTTGATTTATTACCCAATTATCAACACAAAGAGAGGGGAAAAAATTATGGGGGGAAAAAATCACTTCCTGTTAAAATATGTCTCACTGTTCTACGTTCATGTTCCTGAGAGTTCATCAAGGTGCAATTAAGCTTTTGGTGTGTTTGGTCTGAATCAAAAGGAATGTGTTTAAAGCTCATGAAGTGTGTGTGTGTGTGTTATTAAATAAAAAACAGTATAATATTATACACATTAAACCAAATAAAAGATTTCAAATATCAGAGGAAGGTAAAGAGAAATAAAAACCCCAATAGAAAAGTATTAACCCTTTAAAGACTTAAAGGTTCTAGACAGAACTGTGCACTAGCGCAATTCCAAATAGAACCGCATTATAA
Organism: Hemibagrus wyckioides; assembly: GCF_019097595.1. Taxonomy (NCBI): domain Eukaryota; kingdom Metazoa; phylum Chordata; class Actinopteri; order Siluriformes; family Bagridae; genus Hemibagrus; species Hemibagrus wyckioides. The sequence goes on from NC_080733.1 coordinate 16,967,972, forward strand.
GTTATTTATATAGGGTTCCATTCTGGCATTCTGGTAAAATCCTGGCATCTGTTCCAAAGAAAAGTGTTTTCTCAAGGGTTCTTGGAGATATTTATGGTCCATAGCTACCTAAGAACATGTAAGGGTTCTACTTAGAACGTTTACTCTGATCCGCTTTCTTAAACAAGCGCTTTAAAGTTCCCATTAGAGACGTTTCCAAGAAGAACCCCAATAAGTATCCCTTTAACATTCCCTTAAGAAGAACCCTTAGACCCTACTTCTGTAGTGTTACTTATTCTCTTGTGTTATTATGAGTTTATAGATTTAATTCCATGAAATGTATTCATTGGAAAATGTTCCTAAAGGATTCTTCAGACGTTTTTACATTTGGACCTAAAACAGATCTACACATAACCCTTGAATGGAACAGGATAAATCTAGAGCTGTAACATGTTTTCACTTATACGTGTCCCTCTCTCAAACCCTTATAATTACTCCATACAGAACTGTACTATAGAGTGCTTTCCTATCAGAGAAGCTTCGAAGAAAATTCCCATTAGGGAACGCAATAACCCCGAAACTTTCCAAAGAACCTTTATACCCTTCTTCTTCTTTTTCATTTAACATTTAAAGACTCTACCAGGGGGAAACAAACATTTTAGGGGTCTAGAATTAATTTGCATGAGCGGATACAGTAAAATCCACGTCATGTATTTATTCTCAGCTGTACCTTGGGTGTATATATATATATATATAAGGGTTCTAAAAGGGTTAGAACCACTAAAAGAGGAATCTCTTCCTAAAACCCGGTTGTTGTTGTCAATCATCAGAGCTGTGCATTATATTTATGATCCAAGTGTTATAATAATAATATTAAGAAGAAGAAGAAGAAGAAGAAGAAGAAGAAGAAGAAAAAGCTCGGTGTCTTCTTCGAGATGATGGTGTGAGTGGACCTCTTCCCTGTCCAGTTCTACCCCCCAGGACCCTGTTATCTCGTGGTGTTGGTGGTGATGGTAAAGTTTCCTACCTGTCGTCAGTCTGCCAGTCTCCGAGCAACAGGTCTCTGAATCGGTAGCGCGGCGGCAGCGGCAGCACCTCCTTCTCCAGCTCCACCATGGCGCACCGCCGAGCCGAGCCGAGCCGAGCCTCACTCCCTCTCACTCTCTCTCTCTCTCTCTCTCTCGCACACACACACACACACCCCGATGACCCGAGTTACAAAAACACAACCCAGCTCACTTCACCCTTTCACTTTTTTATCCCCCTCTGCAGTCCCGAGTCCATGTCTCTGCTGCGCACCGTTTAATTTCCCCCGAAACCCGGGTTGCCAGATTGCTTGTCCCCACAAAAAATCGCTGTAAACCAGTCCAAAGTGTATCCAAGTGTGGCAGAGCTACGCAAGCCTATAAACCCAGGCTTGGAGAAAAGGGAATCCCCCAATCTGGCAACACCGAGTGCGTGAAACGCGCGATGGCTGTCCGCTGGAGCATCACTACTTGAACCGGTTACCACCCCGAAGCATAAACTCTCTCTCTGTCTCTCTCTCTCTCTCTCTGGTGTCACTCAGAAATCCACTCTTTATCAGGAGGGAAGAAAGGGGAAGGATGGTTATCAAAGTAGTGCGCCTCCACAGGTTGCCATAGTTACCGAGCGTACTATTTAGACCCTCTTTAGTACAGGAGTGCGATCCAAAATGGCACGTCAGGATCATAGAGCAGGGTATTTTCACAGCGCGAGCTGTTTACACGCAGAGTCCAGCCTTCAGAGAGAGAGAGAGAGAGAGAGAGAGAGAGAGAGAGAGAGAGAGGATGTGTAAATGCGCATGTCTAAATAATTACGCAGATTATTACATGTGTGATGGAGAGAAGCGCACGTGCTACACTTGTACACATAAATAAATAAATATCCAGACAAATCATCCAGTCAGAGCTTTTATAGCTACATGTGTTGACTTGTCAGGCAAAGCAACAGGTTTCTGAACAGTGTGACAAACGAGACAACCTTACCATGGAACCAAAATCAAAACCATTAAGTCCATTAAGAAGTAAAAAAACTCGTAACCATCTGAAGAACCCTTAAAAACCAGACCTCTCTTCAAAAAGGCATAAGAACGCAGTTTCTTTTAGGGTATATTCATGTAACGAGAACACTTTAGGGTTCTAGACTGACACTTTGCAAGAGTGTATGCAGTAAGAACACAGCAGCAGCAGTAGTAGTAGTAGTCAGTAGTAGTACACAAGAACAGCAGGAGTAGTCAGTAGTAGTAGTAATCGTAGCCATCTCTGAGCTCATCAGGTGTGCAGATGGAAGATTTGTGCTTTCCTCTGAGCGCGTTTAGTGTTTATAGTTTATTTTATTTTACAAGGTTGTGTAAGTTTGTGTTGTTTTGTGTGTGTGTAAAAATACACCAATCACCCATAACATTATGACCACCTGCCTAATATTGTGTTGGTCCTCCTTTTGACCCGTCCTGCACTGTGTATTCTGACCCCTTTCTATCAGAACCAGCATTAACTTCTTCAGCAGTTTGAGCAACAGTAGCTCGTCTGTTGGATCGGATCACACGGGCCAGCCTTCTCTCCCCACGTCCATCAATGAGCCTTGGCCGCCCATGACCCTGTCTCCGGTTCAACACTGTTCCTTCCTTGGACCACTTTTGATAGATACTGACCACTGCAGACCGGGAACACCCCACAAGAGCTGCAGTTTTGGAGATGCTCTGATCCAGTGGTCTAGCCATCACCATTTGGTCCTTCGTCAAACTCAAAGCTCAAATCCTTACGCTTGTCCATTTTTCCTGCTTCTAACATCAACTTTGAGGACAAAATGTTAACTTGCTGCCTAATATATCCCACCCACTAACAGGTGCCATGATGAGGAGATACTCAGTGTTATTCACGGCACCTCTTACTGGTCATAATGTTACGGGCTGATCTGTGTATCTCCAGTTAAACACCTTGCTGTGGTCAGATTCCAGAGGATGTTGTGGAAAAAGACAAGTTTTATTAATAAAAACATGAACTTTTTTTGTAATCAGACTTTTCGTCTGGGTTTTAAAATATTCCTGTACATCATTTACATATATATAAAATACACGTAATAGAAGAAATAACTGATTCAGATCTTCTTAAATGCAATAAATCTTAAAACGCACCATTGAGATGATTTGTTTATCATCATTTTCTAATCTGCTACAGATGACAGTTTTCCTCTCCTGATAAACATCTGTACCGGGGTGAAGGACGAGTAAATGAAAGGCAGAGCTGATCGAAAGAAAGAAGCGTGATGACATGTAATATTCATGCAAATGAATAATTCATTGTAAAATAAACAGCCTTTGGGTGCAAAATATGAATATATATATATATATATATATAGGGGTGTGGAGTGAAAAGCACAAAAAAAAGATGGTTTTGATGAATAACACTGAGTATCTCCTCATCATGGCACCTGTTAGTGGGCGGGATATATTAGGCAGCAAGTCAACATTTTGTCCTCAAAGTTGATGTTAGAAGCAGGAAAAATGGACAAGTGTAAGGATTTGAGCGAGTTTGACGAAGGACCAAATTGTGATGACCAGACCACTAGATCAGATCATCTCCAAAACTGCAGCTCTTGTGGGGTGTTCCCGGTCTGCAGTGGTCAGTATCTATCAAAAGTGGTCCAAGGAAGTAACAGTGGTGAACCGGAGACAGGGTCATGGGCGGCCAAGGCTCATTGATGGACGTGGGGAGAGAAGGCTGGACCGTGTGATCCGATCCAACAGACGAGCTACTGTTGCTCAAACTGCTGAAGAAGTTAATGCTGGTTCTGATAGAAAGGGGTCAGAATACACAGTGCAGGACGGGTCAAAAGGAGGACCAACACAATATTAGGCAGGTGGTCATAATGTTATGGGTGATTGGTGTATTTTTACACACACACAAAACAACACAAACTTACACAACCTTGTAAAATAAAATAAACTAAACTATAAACACTAAAACGCGCTCAGAGGAAAGCACAAATCTTCCATCTGCACACCTGATGAGCTCAGAGATGGCTAGGATTGGCTGGTGGTGATGTGATTGACAGGTGAAAGAAAGCATGCCCCGCCCACTCAGAGAGCAAGGCCTGACGATCTTTTTTTTTTCTTCAAAGAGAAACGGGACATTAACTGGAGAATTATTGTTATGAATTATGTACACACGCACACACACACACACACACACACACAGTCTAAGTAATAAATAATATAAATAATATAATGTGTGTAGTGTTGTACACAATGTTTATAAATAACTCAACTCCTTATTTCATCTTTGGAAATGCTGCTTTGAAAAATAAAATAAAATGAAATTAAAATAATAAAATGAAATTAAAATAAATACTAATAAATTGAATCAAAATAAATAAAAACAAAAAATAAATAAAAATAATAAATAAATAAATAAAAAGAATTAAATACATAAATAATAAACAAAACTCAAGTGATTTCACAATTTCTTTATTTATTCAGATATAAA
>NC_080733.1:16982455-16999955 GCF_019097595.1 Hemibagrus wyckioides
GCGGCTATTCCTTCTAGTGTGCCTTTACAGTGGAGAATACGTAATGTAGTGCCCTATAGGCTCCCTAAATGTAATACACTGAGATGTAAGTGCCCTCTAGGTGCCCCTAGGTCTGAAAAAATAAACAATCCCGGCTTTTTTCTTTTTTTCCAACCCAATGTGTTTAGGAGGTACCCTTTTTATTTTTTATCAGTGTCACTTCCTTGCACTGTTAAGGGTTCTGCATTTCCTTAAAGTTTTTATCTGGATTTTTTTAGAATGTCAAGAAAATAAAAACACCTAACCTCTGGATGTAATCTGTCAATCAAACCTTCGCCTTTGAGGCTGTGAGGAATCTCACCCGGCTTTAATCAGACGTCTGACTGTAACATACTGAATCTCACATTTCAATGAGCAAAGGTCTGAAATTCACAGCAGCTGCTCCAGATGTGCTACACTTAGCAGAACCCGAGGCCGTGTGAACGAGAAAGTGAGTTTTACCCGACTCCCATTAGGTAGCGAGGCTTCTCTCTGGGCAGGTGGTCAGTGCTGAGGGTCACCATCTTCCAGAAGTCGTCCTTCTCTTCTCCACCACTCAGACCACCGATAGCAAAGCCGGGCACGTCCCTCTTCGTCATCTCTGCAGGGTAAACACACAGACAGACACACACACAGACAGACACACACACAGACAGACACACACACACACAGACACACACACACAGACAGACACACACACACACACACACACACACACAGACAGACACACACACACACAGACAGACACACACACACACAGACAGACACACACACACACACACAGACAGACACACACACACACAGACAGACACACACACACACAGACAGACAGACACACAGACAGACAGACACACAGACAGACAGACACACACACAGACAGACAGACAGACACACACAGACAGACACACACACACAGACAGACAGACAGACACACACACACACAGACAGACAGACACACTTGCATAAGCTGAAGTATCAGTATGAACAAAAAGTACAAGAACAAAAATGATAAAGAAAAACTCCACCTGAAGCATGTTAAAAATGTTCATATTGAAATGAAACGCACCACCTCTTTCCTCCAGCCTCCTTCCTGAATCCTGTCTTTTTCCTCCTGTCTCTTCCCTCCGGTCCTCCTGTCTCCTTCCACCACTCTCTTACCTCCTGTCCCCTTCCTCCTGTCTCCTTCCACCAGTCTTTTACCTCCTGTCCCCTTCCTCATGTCTCCTTCCACCAGTCTTTTACCTCCTGTCCCCTTCCTCCTGTCTCCTTCCACCAGTCTTTTACCTCCTATCCCCTTCTTCCTGTGTCCTACCTCCTGTCTCTTTCCACCAGTCTCCTTCCTCTAGTCTCTTTCCTCCTGTCCCCTTCCATCCTGTCCCTTTCCTCCTGTTTCTTCCCTCCTGTCTCCACCTCCTGTCCTATCTCCTTCCACCTGTCCTGAATCCTTCCTCTTGTCTCCTTTCTACTGTCTCCTGAGAGGACATCCTTGCTCCTACCTCCTGAAATTATCTCCACACTGGTATGGACATCATCTCTCTACCTTCATCTCAGGTAAGGATGAAATTCTCACAGGATGAGGATGCTGTGATTTTAAGAAGCTATAAACAGTTTTCCGTAATGAATTCCGTCTCTCGGCATGCCTTGCATTTCCTAGAGCACTAAGAACTTTTTCTTGCCTCCTTTTTAGATTATTCATCTACTAATAGTAATAAAATCTATTACCTAAGCTCTTCTCCTACATGAATGGATGCTAAACTGACAGAGGGTCTCAGACAGCGCTCACCGTCCAAACACGCCCTGCGCAGCTCGGCGTTCAGGCCCCCCTGAATGATGGCAAACAGGTTTTGTCGGTGTGGGTTTTGATTGGCGGCGATGCAGCGGTCCAGCCAGCGCACAGAGCGATGCATAGCTTCCTCCACCCTTGGTCCAGTCACTGTGCTACTGACCACGTCGTCCAGCTGCATCATGATGTCTGAGCCTGTACAGAAACACAAAAAAACAGAAATTATTATTATTATTAATACTATAATCACTTGTAACATGAAATCAAAATCAAAAGATCAGATCAGGTAATTTTACGTATTTGATTGACGTCTAGCATTCATTAAACCTTATTACAAAGACAGTGGCATCACAGTAACTCTTCTTGAGCTCATCCTTAGAGACGGTTTCTGGAACATTTTCCGCGCTCTGATGTATCGTAAACTGCACAAGTATATCAAAAACCACACTCTTGTGATTTTTTATAAATATTATCGATTATAGATATATAAATATATAATTTATACATATAAATAAATAAAACAAATATAATTCATAATATAATTCATATAATTCAATTATAAGGTCAACTTCAACTAATAAATTCCACCAATAAATTTACTCCTGAAAATGTCCGGATTCCTAAATATATATATTTAGGAATATATATAAGTACTGGGATGTCTTCATGGATCGTTGAGTGCCGTCACTGACTGAGACGTTCTAGGTTTTCGTGGACCTGTGTCTCTCTTCATCGTCTATATAAAAGCTGACGAGGAGCTGAACTTGTACCGAGGCTGTTCTGTATGCCGATGGACTGCTCGGGGGTGAGCAGGATCTCCTTTCCGTCGTAGGGTGACCGGAACAGAACTCCCTCTTCCGTCACCTTGGACAGCTCCACCAGAGACACCATCTGAAAACCTCCGCTGTCCTGACGGGGCGAGAGAAGACGACAAGCTACGACTTTTATTTTTTAACTAGGTCTTTTGTTTAGATTTTGAGTGCTCACTGCTGGCTAGAAGCAGTCCCTCTAAAATTTATACACTGAGGAAGTAGTGCATAGTGTAAGTGTGTAGCAGGTTATTTGGGACGCAGCTGTACATGACTGTTGGATTTTAAATGAACTTTCTCCAAATCTCCAGCTTACCGTCAGGAGGTTTCTTTTCCAGTTCATAAATCCGTGCAGGCCATTGGCTTTCTCGATCAGCTCAGGACCCTGCGATAGAGACACACACACACACACCTGGAGCTGTAATAAACACAGAAACAAGTCTTCTCTTCCAAGGAAAGTGTACATTAAATAAGGCTCCTTTCTGATTCCTTATCACTTTATTAGCTCATAAAAATGTTGTAAAGTGGTTAAATGTTTTACTTTTCCTCAAACCAAGTGCAAAAACACCACCAATTGTTGCATGAAAAGCTCTTCAATTACTTTTATTGTCCACAAGGTGTCTTTGTTTGAAACAAAAAAAAATCAATCAATAAATACATTAAACTTAAACACACATGTATTCATTCCCATATGGAGATTTATATGTGTATATATCCACACTTACTCCTATGCCCACATTTTACCCCAATTTGCCACAGGAGAAGAAATTAAAATAGATAGTATTAGTGGTAGCAGCTCAAGTGGTTAAAGCTGTTGGTCGTTGACCAGAAGATCGGGGTTCAAGCCCCAACACTGCCAAGCTGCCACAGTGGGGCCCTTGAGCAAGGCCCCTAACCCCTTCTGCTCCAGGGGTGCTGCATCATGGCTGAACCTGTGCTCTGACCCCAACCTCCAAGGATGGTATATGCGAAGCAAAAAATTTCACTATGCAGTAATGTATATGTGACAAATAAAGACTCTGTGAATGCACTATCCAATCACAAACAAGGTCTGAAGACAGAACTGTACATTTAGTATTTTTCTTAGTTTCACTGAAGATACATTGAAGTGATATATGTTTCTGTTTACTGTGTTTAACATTTGGAGGAAACACAACATGAACCCTGCAGAATATCACAAAACCTGAAACACCAACCATGAGTGCTGTGTGTAATATTTTTGCCCAGGGTAAGGGATTTTAGCCAGTCTGTGCTGGAAAGAAATCAGCCCCAGCCTTGTTTCTTGCTTCTTCATAGCATTCTGGGCGTTTTTCTTATATCTTTTGTTGGTGCTTTTGCGCTCAGTTCCACAAAATCATTTGCTTTAAGGCATTTAAGGCAAATAATGTGACAGAGAAGCTACAAAACCTCCTATTGATGTTTATTTATCTCTGACAAACAGAAAGGACTCAGACATGCTGTATTACAGTATGCACTGAGATTTTATTCACGTACCGGCCTCATACCCAAGTGATACGTGTTTCCGAGACAGATTTGACAGTCCAACTGTTCCAGCTGATCCGCGGTGATTCCCTTCATGGTGCCCTGCGTGCCCACCGGCATGAATACCGGCGTGTTAACGTTGCCGTGAGGAAGAGTAAGCACACACGCCCGCGCCTTGCTCACCGGACACTCCGCTACAATCCGAAGAGCAAGAGGCAAAGCCGAGGAAACCGCTTTAACAGGCACCATGTCGGATTTACACTCGCATGTGCCGCTATCTGCTGTGGGCGCCGCCATTTTGAAAAGCGACCAGCTTCACACAACATCCGTATTTCATCTAGGCCCCGCCTCCTGCGCGCTGATTGGCTGGATTGGCTGGCGTTGGCCAGTGCTGGTGATGATTTCTTAAAAGTTTTAAAAATGTTATTTTATTCTTAGTTGATAGCCTAAAACAACGAGGATTTCATTTTATTCTATTTTAATTTTAACTCAATATTATTTAATTATTAGTACTTGCTCTCTTGTCATTTTAAACGCCGCTAATCTAAAAAAAAATCTTTAAAAGCTCCTTTTAATGTTCATTATAACAAACCAATTTAGCTTTAAACCTTCGAAAAACTGTTTTCAGGGCAAAATTACCATCTCATTTTTTTAAAAACCTGAAATAAAAAATACAGGTTTATGTTACTCTTTCCAAACAAACATGGTCTGTTTTCTGTTTATTTGTATTTTTTTGCGTATCATAATTTAATTGTCAGTCGTATTTTATTTCAGGGGAAAGAAGGAAGGATTAAGAAACAATAAATAGTAAATAGAAATAAATAAATAAACAAGAAGTAATAAACTGTGCTAGATTTCGATTGAGCTACGGTAAATGTGAAAAAGGCGTGAGATTGACAGTTCTTTTGACCAATCGTATTGCGCACGCCTTCGGCTCCAGCGAGCTGCGAACCAATGGGAATAAAGAAACAAACACGGAAGGATTCGAAAGGACCAGTCGATTCTCAGGCTGTTCGCTTGACAGGGGGCGGGGCTTAAAGTCACCGGCAGAGAGTCGGATGTCGCCTGACCGGATGGTAGCTGGAAGTTTTTTTTTTTTGTATTGTGAGTTTTTTTTAAAAACGCCGATTGACTGCAGTTAAACCTACAACACGGCGACGTTCGCTAATAGTAAACGATCCGTAATTTCCCCTGGAAATCTATTTAAGTATGTGTTTTCAGTGACAGAAAGTGATTAAAGGGTGGAACTTGGAAGTAACCCGAGCACCTTGCTAGACGAGCCGAGCCGAGTCCTGCCGAGTCGAGCCGAGCCGAGCCGAGCCCAGCTGCAGCCATGGGGAACCGGGGGATGGAGGAATTGATCCCCCTGATCAATAAACTTCAGGATGCTTTCAGTTCCATCGGTCAGAGCTGCAATTTGGATTTACCCCAGATCGCTGTGGTGGGAGGACAGAGCGCCGGAAAGAGCTCGGTTTTGGAAAATTTCGTCGGCAGGTTGGTTTCGTTATAATATCGCTTGTTGATATCTTTTCTTTTCAACTTGCTAAACTTAAACCTGCTTATGGGCAACTATTTTCACTCTTCCACGCGTTGCTCGCTCTGTTTTGTTTTGTTTTTCCCCCTTATGTACACTTCGTCGTCGTTAGTCTTTAGGCAGTCGATTGTCATGGACTCGTTTTTTCTTTAGTATGGGATTCACAGACGCCGGTCACGCAGTTCTCGTAAGCGCCGTCCGGTGAAAGCCGCAGCGCGGGCGCACGCAAGGCGCGCACAATGCGGAAGCAGCGTAGCGAGCCGACAGCGAGCGAGAAAGGGAAATTTGAAGGTGGCCTGTTTTACGTACGGGCCTTGAAACATGATAACAATCGGCTTGAGGATGTTTGTTAGAAGTTTCAGTTTTTGTTACTCGTCTACACTCACTATTCTTGCAGCAGGACCGGTTTTGTTTGCAACGTTAGCCCTGCAGCTAGTAGTTTAAGTTTGAGCTAGATAGTTAGCTAACATAATAAAAACGTGTGTGTGTGTCAGTGCTGGCTCTGACACAATTTCTGCAGACACACGTATATTAAGATAGTTGTTTATATGTGTATCTAAAAATAGTTCTCCTAATAACTCGTGGAAAATGATTACATGAATTTTTTTTTGATGACTCATCATGTACTTGTCTAGTTTTCATCCAATTAGATGCTTGCTAGATTGCATAAGCCCCGCCCCTTGAGGTTTATGCATTAGCAGGTGTGTTTTTTGTTTTTTTTTGCCAGTGAATTTTCACTTCACTTACAATTTTTTGTTTTAAAGCTGAGAAAAAATGTCTCTTCTTTTGGAAAAGTGTGGCGTTTATGTGAGTTAGAGGTTATATGGCATTATGGAGGAGCGTCGATGCCGAAATGACGCGACCTCAGACCGTCCTTTTATACCGTCAGCGATATCACTACCAGTCTACCAGTAGTCTACCGACACTCACTCGAACACGTACACCGAAAACAAGAAGTCGTCTTGTCGAACAGACGATCAGAACATCCTCCACAGCTGGAAAAACAAACTCTTTGCTAAACTGTCCATCCTTTCCAGATAGCTTTCGAATAGCTACTGGTGTTTGTTTTGGTTCGCCAGGGGCGTGGCTTGGCGTATCCCGAACGCTGTTGGCTGTAGATCAGTGAAACACTTTTTCATCTTGACTTCCTGTTTCAAAAGGAGAAATGCTCTCAAGCTGTGTGTGACTATTCAGAGCAGACATAATACGTCACATATGACGAGCGTTTTTGCATAGTGTTAAGAGACGACGGCGCATTAAATTAGGAAGTGCTCTGAATAGGTTCTTTGGTATCACTTAGACTTGTGGAAGACTTTTGGATTGGAAAGCTGGAATCTTTCAGGTGTATCAGGTGATGCAGGTGTATCAGGTGTGTGCTTTCTGGCTCAAGCAGGTCGACCGTATGGACTTTAGAGGCCGTTTTACAGCAGCCACACCCAGGCAAAACAGCAACCTGCTGCCCACACACACACACACACACACACACACACACACACACACACACATTTTAATCTGCTGCTATAAACAACCCGCTGAACCGCCACTTCTTTTGTGTTTTATTCGGGACACATGGACATTCTGGAGCAGAACCGGAGAGAAAACCCAGCCATCCTTTCCCTCACAGACTCATCAGCACCATGCTGGCATTTCCTCTTCCTCTTTTCTGTCTGTCTGTCTAGCCGCAGCGTCATTATCATACACTATAACAATCTGGGAACGACTAGACCACTTCTTAGTCATTTATCCGGGGGGGGGGGAAGACATACCTTTGTTCTGAGTGTCCAGATGATTTCATTGTGCACACTCATCCAGTCTCAGTCACTGCCTTAGGAATAAAACCCTCAGGGTGACAAGATTGATTAGTTTCCTGTGGCAGCGTGGCATGGAGAGGGTTATTCCTCTTGTATACGAATGTTTATTATCTATCAAAAACCGACATGTAGTTTTTATCCATTTATAGCTACATTAAATGTGAACAAAACCAGAGGAAATGTTGCTTTCACACTGATGGACAAGATGCATTATTATTAATAGTAGTAGTATTAGTAGTAGTAGTATTTCAGTTGGTTTTGAGCAGCGTGACCTCCTGCTTGTCCCTGTGTCCTACACACACATTGTTTAACACAGCCAGTGGCCCCTAGAGCAGCCTGTTCAGCAGGTTTTTTTCTTTTCTGTAACTAAGGAATAAGTGTGTCAAGCCCCACCCCGTGCGTACTAGCAACCACACACACACACACACACTCATATCTTTTACACATTAACACAAGTGTGATTGGGATTGAGTGCTAGACTCGTCTCGAGAAAGTGTCACCCCGAATGAGGATGAGGTTCCCTTCTGAGTCTGGTTCCTCTTGAGGTTTCTTCCTCATATCATCTCAGGGAGTTTTTTTCCTCACCACAATCACCTCAGGCTTCTCATGTTAGAGATAAATAGTAACTTAACTCTAAACTTTATCACCCATTTTTTAAATTCTCTGTTTCTATACTTCTGTAAAGCTTCTGTGAGACAATGCCCATTGTTAAAAAAGCGCTATACGAATAGAATCGAATTGAGAATCTGTTCTGCGTTTCCACCTTCTGTTCCTTCTGACCTTCAGGGTTCGGAGAACTGGAGAAGTTTGCAGTCTGTGGTTCCAGGCAGTCAGCGATTACTCTGTAAGCTTCTATGTTGCTCTGAGGGCTGGACATATTATCATATTATCGATACTGGGTTTAAAGATATCTTTCTGAAATATGAGAATTTTATTTTAAGAAGAACTGAGGGGCATGAAGCCTTTATTATCACCACACATACATTACAGCACAGTGGAGTACTTTTCTTCACATATCCCAGCTGACAAAGTTGGGGTCAGAGCGCAGGGGCAGTTATGATACAGCGCCCCCTGGAGCAGAGAGGGTTAAGGGCCTTCCTCACTTGCCCTTTACTTCATTTCATATCTTGCAGCATTCCTAGATACGCGAGATATTCTTGAACTTACTTAAACTTTGGGTCAGGAAGTCCACCCTGACTTTAAAATCTGATGATCAGCCCCCCCCCCCTTCCCCAATCAACCAATTGCAGGCTAAGCTTTGCATTATGACATCATAGTTTTATCACCTCACAGTTAATTGAGGTAGAGGATCACCTCTTGCTCTGCCATGTGAATGTAAGGTCTTGTAAATTTAATCAAAATTAGTCAATTTAGGTGAGGTAAATTTAGTCAAAATGCTTCCATGGGAGATTCTGGAAGACCACATGACCTTCAATAAGCGCTTCATCCTGGTCAGGATAACGTTCAATGCTCAATGTTGCTTTTTTTTTTTTTGAAATAAATAAAATAAAATTTTATTTCTTCATCTGCCCATACTGTCCTCTTCAGCCATGTTCCATGTTGATGTTTAGATGATGATAAATGATTCTCTGATTTAAATGAAGAAGAGTCTTATCGCTACAGTACACACGCTGTATGCTACAGCAGATGATCGGTCAGCCGAGGCATGTACGCTTACAACACGGCTTTTACGCAAGATTCATTAAGCGCACACACTCGCCCATAACAAATAATGAGTCATTCTCTATGAACCGCAGGGTTTTATAACACACTGCCAGCCGAAAGCTTTCAAACACCTCAGTGTTTTACAAATAAACGTACATTACTGTTAAATCAGAGGCTGGGTACTTAAGTAGTCTTTGTCACATATACATTACTGTACAGTGAAATTCTTTCTTCTCGTAGCCATGATGCAGCGCCCCTGGAGCAGGGTAGGTTGGGGGCCTTGCATAAGGGCCCAACGGTGGCAGCTTGGCGGTGCTGGGGCTAGAACCCTGATCATCCAGCAGCTTGGCGGTGCTGGGGCTAGAACCCTGATCATCCAGCAGCTTGGCGGTGCTGCGGCTAGAACCCTGATCATCCAGCAGCTTGGCGGTGCTGCGGCTTGAACCCTGATCATCTGGTCAACGACCCAGAGCCTTAACCACTTGAACTACCCCTGCCCCCCTCACTTCTGGAACAAATGAATCTGTCCGTTATTTCCTTAATAAGAACCCAAAACACCGAATATACCGTATTATTAAGTCTAGTTGAATTTGCAGGTAACTTTTTCGAAAAGAAGCAAAATAGTTGCATTAATAATAAACTCATAATCAGAAATATTAGATAGATTAGATTAGAAAGATTTATGTTATTATCATTAAAAAAATAGCAGGCCTGAGTGACAGGTCATGCTTTTTTTTATTTCTAGCTACAGGTACATCCCGGAAGTTAGTTTGCTTATATTATATAACTACAGACTTTTCTTTAGCAGCATCTCTGTCATTCACAGTTCATGTTATAGAGAATCCACAGTAATCCTTAATTAGTGATCTGTCGTTAATTGTTAATTAACGATGAATTACACACACACAAACGGTGTACTCTACATGTGTGTGTATGACATGATCTTTATCAGGATCTTTTGTAAGAAATTTGCATCGGCATATGAAGCATTTTCGACATACAAATGAACCAAACTGAAGTCGCGTGTCCGTCCGGGAGCCGTTCAAAACTTGTTACGGTCAATAGAAAGCTAAGCGAAGCGAGTTTCCGAATTTTTTCCAGTCAGTGAAAGCTGTTTGGAAAGACTCAACCCATGATACCTACTTCACCTTCAGCATGCGATCAAAAGCTAGGTGATTTTTCGGGTGTTTTTTGTTTTGGTTGCGTGGGTGACCTGTTCTATTTTTAGCCCAAGCATGGTGGCACGACTTCCTGTGAGGAGTCTTGACAACCCTTAAGAAGACTTTGGGGACAGACTTGTCCTTCAGGCATCCAGCTCCACTTTCTCTCAGGGAAGAAAAGAAGCCTGATAAATGATTTCCTGAGGTAACTTTACAATCATACAGGAGATTTAAACCGAATAAATGAACAGAATACATTTCACTGCCAATTCTAGCTGTAGACATGTCAGCGACTTAGGGGTTAAGTAGCATCCTGAGAGATGGCATGTAATTACATCAGTATAATATCGTTATTGAGGTTCGGATGAAGAAGACGAGGAAATAGAGTCTATGTGTGATGTTAAACAAGTCGTTTATATAATTATCATGTTGCTGAATCACCGTAAAGAAGGTTCTGGGATCGAATCCCGGGTTTGAACAGGCAGGGGCCTTTCTGTGTGGAGTTTGCATGTTCTTCCCTGTACTCCGGGTTTCCTCCCACAGTCTAAAAACATGTACATTAGGTTGATTGGTAATTCTAAATTGCCCATAGGAGTGAGTGTGAGAGTGTGTGGTTGTCTGTCTATATGTGTGGCCCTGTGATGGACTGGTGACCTGTCCAGGGTGTACCCCTGCCTTTCGCACAATGTGTGCTGGGATAGGCTCCAGCAGATCCCCGAGACTCTAATTAGGAATATGGAATATGAGGATGGATGGATGGATGGCTGGATGGTTGAAACTCTGTACTCCTTGCTGAGGTGCATATATTTATACACACGCTAGGTTTCTTAAACGTTTTAGACGATTATTTTCGCATCTTTTTTAAACTAAACCCAGACAAATAAACAATTAAATTAACCAGCAACACTGAACAACGCAAACGAAAGCAATGAATATGAATTAAACTGAAAGAAAAGTCTGTCCTAAATAAATAAATGGAGTGCCACAGCTCGCACGAACACCATCTCGGAAACCTACAGCCATGCCTGTAGATCCTTCTCAAGCTTCCCTTATGTTTAAATGTAAACAACTAAACACAGGGCAGGTCCGGACACAACAAGACCAAGGCAAGGGCTGTAGATATTTTTGGGAGCTGAAGAAGTAAAACCTTATCAGGACTGAAGGGAATATGAAGGCTTTATTCATTCTTTCTGTCACTTTGTGCTCTGAAACATGACGATTTACTGAATTTTGGTGATCGAAGGTTTGCGTTTGTGTCTGATTCATCGCTCAGATTGTCTCAGATTGTGTTTTTTTGTTTGTTTTGTGTATAAAAGTGATCTGATGAAGGGCTGTGTACCAGCTCGGTTTGTGATGTCAAAAAAATTTTGGACCAATCATGTCCAATATGCAAATTCATGACTTACAATGTCTTTAACAAAGCAACTAAATCCTAATTTGTAAATTTCCCATTGGGATGAATAAAGTATCCATCCATCCATCCATCAATCAGGGATGCCACAATACTCAATATAATATTGAAGCGTTCGGTACGTCCTTCACGGTTCAATACGTGTATGTGAACCGCGGTTTTTTGGTTTTTCCTTAAAATAATAATAACCATGCATTTTATTACTCTCTGAACCACCCGTTTGTGTTTGCCTGTACTGTACGTCTACGCGCTCAGACAGACACGCCTCCCTGCGAGTAAATATCCAATCAGTGAGTGTTAAAGTTACGGGCGGTAACCATGCTAGAGATGCTGGTGTCAGATTTCAATCTAACCCTAGCGAGTGGTGAAGTGAGACAGAAACACAAGGAAGCAGTGCTGTCTTTCAGATCTGTGGTGTGCGAACATTTTGGATTTGTTGTTGACTATGATGTCGATGAAACAAAAATGCTAAACAAAAAACATGACTGTGTTTAAGCACTGTTACACACGAGTTACCTACTGACATGGAAATACTTCCAACATGACGGCACTTCTGCAGCTCCATCACCCAGAGATATCACTGTGTGGAAGCAGGATGGCAGAGCAGGTAACACAGGCATCCAAAAAACAACAGTCCACTATCTGATTCCTTCCAGCGTTCAGACACAACTGGTTCCGAGAGACACAAAAAATTATAATAATATAATAATTGCTAAAGATTTGCAGCCATTTTCTGTGATCGGTGATGTGGGCTTTCGGCAAACGAACTGAACCGAAAACCGTGGTTAAAAACCGCGGTACGTATTGAACCATGGGTTAACTGTATTGTTGCATCCCTACTATCTATCTATCTAGACATCTAGACATCTAGACGTCAGATAAGGAAGGAGTCTCCAGTGTCAGCACTTTGTACTAGTAAAGCTGTAACTTTATTTTAAGTTTAAGAACACAAACTGTAATGTTTTGCAGATTAATGTATCTATAAATGGATAAATACTAAGATGAGTTGTTCATTTAAATAAAGAAATAAAGTAATCGTTGGA
Source organism: Hemibagrus wyckioides (assembly GCF_019097595.1). NCBI lineage: Eukaryota > Metazoa > Chordata > Actinopteri > Siluriformes > Bagridae > Hemibagrus > Hemibagrus wyckioides. Next base: position 16,995,172 of record NC_080733.1, read on the forward strand.
GAATTGCTGTGGAGATAAACATTCGTGAAACGGTCGTGTCAGGGAAGCTCACAGTCCTGGCTGTTTGGTTTCCTCAATAGCCGATTGTGTGTGTGTGTGTGTGTGTGTTAACGGTTATGTCATCCTTTGATTTAATGCTGTGACGCAGTGTGTTTTTGGTCACAGGCGCACGCACACTGCATGAGTAACGTGTGTGTGAGACAGAGTGTTGGTTGTGATGGTAGCATGGGATCCCTGAGGAGGAGCTGTGTGTGTGTGTGTGTGTGTGTGTGTGTGTGTGTGTGTGTGGGTCTCGCTCACAATGACACTAGTCTCTTTCAGTAGGCTTTCTCCTCGAGATAAGTTAACCACAGCAAGCAGTCGGTGCAGAAATCGTGTGGATTGTTGGAGTCGTGTCGATTCACAGCGTTTGCTTATCGTCAACTTGTGACTGTGTGAAATCAAAATATTTCACACACACACGCGTGCACACACACATGCGTGCACACACACTTAGTATTGCACCAGTTGAATTTGTTTTGTGCAGGATGTGCAGTTGAAGTAATAAGTACGGTAAATATATAATAAATAAATAAATAGTAAATTGATTAATAAATAAGTAAATAGTAAATTGATGAATAAATAAATAGTAAATTGATTAATAAATAACTATTTAGTAATAGTAAATTAAATAATGAATAAATTAATAATACATTTAAAAATAGTGAATTATTTTATTCATTTTTTTAATTGTTAAAAAAATAAAATAAACATATATATATATATATATATATATATATATATATAAATATATATATATATATATATATATATATATATATATATATATATTTGTTATATGAAAACTGAGCTATTAATGAGCTGTTGCTATAGAAACGATAACGTATTTAAATGTTTATTAACATAACATATTAATCAACACCAGAACACAGAATTCAGCAGCTCTGTGGTCTAAAAACAATATATGATCCCTTACTTTTGGCCAAAAAAAAAAAAAAAACAGGCAAAAATTTACGGACATGTTTGAGATATTTTGATAATCGCGTGTCAGCGTTTTAGCCCTCTGACTTGTGTGCTGTGGTTAGCAGAATGATCTGTTTTCAGTTTCACCAGGCAACATGTCAGGACTCGTGTGGTTCATCAGGACCAGGAAGTAAACATACCTAGCCTTAAAGGCAGAGACAATGAACAATATATGCTAATGCCTTGCTTTCTTTCCACACAGTGGTGGTGTTTTTGTTCAGTGTTTTTCCGACGCTCAGGTCCTGCCCCAGGCGTGGTTTTTACGTTCCACATCATTTTCTGTTTATTTTCCGATCAGTTTATGTATAATGTATAGCACTTTCAACAATGGACATTGTCTCAAAGCAGCTTTACAGAAAAATACACAAACATGGAGTAGAAAATATCAGGGGTTTTTTTCCCTGTAACATCTCTTTCTTTTCTTATGAATTATATTCTTCACTGCTTGCACTAGTGCTGTAGCTAGCATGAAATATGACAGGATTTCTAAAAAGATTTCTTTTAAAAATGACGTTTATGTAAGGATAATAATTCTAATCTTCACTGCTAATGGAGAGAGAGAGAGAAAAGGTTGAAGGTGTTTTTTTTCACATTCATAAAAGGTTCATAATCCTAACCAGCTTATGATGAAATTTCTCATATATGTGAGAGAGAGAGAAAGAAGGAGAGCTAGAAAGAGTGAGAGAGAGAGCAAAAGAGAGAGACACAGAGAGAGAAAGCGAGAGAGAGAAGGCTGAAGGTTTTTTTAATCATGTTCATAAAAGGTCTTCATTGCTAATGCTAACCAGCAGGCTAAGATGATTTCTGAGAATGTATTTCTGATATATGAGAGAGAGAGAGAGGGAGAGACAGAGAGAGATATAAACAGAGAGAGAGACCAAGAGAAAGAGTGAGACAGAGAGACAGCTATATACACAGAGAGAGAGAGAGAGAGAGAGAGAGAGAGAGAGAGAGAGAGAGATAAACAAAGAGAGAGCTATATACACAGAGAGAGAGACAGAGAGAGAAAGAGAGAGATATAAACAGAGAAAGAGCTATATACACAGAGAGAGAGAGACTGAGAGAGAGAAAGAGAGACAGACAGAGAGAGCTATATACACAGAGAGAGAGACAGAGAGAGAGCTATATACACAGAGAGAGAGACAGAGAGAGCGCTATGTACAGAGAGAGAGAGAGAAAGGGAGACAGACAGAGAGAGCTATATACACAGAGAGAGAGACAGAGAGAGAGCTATATACACAGAGAGAGAGACAGAGAGAGATAAACAAAGAGAGAGCTATATACAGAGAGAGAGCTATGTACAGAGAGAGAGAGAGAAAGGGAGACAGACAGAGAGAGAGCTATATACACAGAGAGAGAGACAGAGAGAGAGCTATATACAGAGAGAGAGAGAGAGAGAGAGAGATAAACAAAGAGAGAGCTATATACACAGAGAGAGAGACAGAGAGAGAAAGAGAGAGATATAAACAGAGAGAGAGAGAGACCGAGAGAGAGAAAGAGAGACAGACAGAGAGAGAGCTATATACACAGAGAGAGAGACAGAGAGAGAGAGAGAGAGATAAACAAAGAGAGAGAAAGGGAGACAGAGAGAGAGAGCTATATACACAGAGAGAAAAAGAAAGAGAGAGACAGACAGAGAGAGCTATATACACAGAGAGAGAGACAGAGAGAGAGAGCTATGTACAGAGAGAGAGAGAGAGAAAGGGAGACAGACAGAGAGAGAGCTATATACACAGAGAGAGAGACAGAGAGAGAGCTATATACAGAGAGAGAGAGAGAGAGAGAGATAAACAAAGAGAGAGCTATATACACAGAGAGAGAGAAAGAGAGAGATATAAACAGAGAGAGAGAGAGACCGAGAGAGAGAAAGAGAGACAGACAGAGAGAGAGCTATATACACAGAGAGAGAGACAGAGAGAGAGCTATATACAGAGAGAGAGAGAGAGAGAGAGAGAGAGAGATATAAACAAAGAGAGAGAGAGCTATATACACAGAGAGAGAGACAGAGAGAGAGATAGACAGAGAGATAAAAAAGGTTGAAGGTTTTTTTTTTTTATCACATTCATAAAAGGTTTATAATCTTCATTGCTAATGCTAACCAGCTGGCTAAGAGGAACTGTGTCAGGATTTCTGAGAGGAGAAATCATAAGCTCATAATCTAACCTGGCAGTTTTTATCTAGCTCGATAACGTGAGCTAACGTGACGGGACCACTGAATAGAATTCTTTATCATCCGCTAAAACTAGCCAGCTAACTAACACGAGCTAATCAGATAAGATCTGCGTGATGTTTGAGATGATAAGACTGGTTTTCTGACAGGATCTTCATCACCTTCTTTATATATCTTCTCCGATCAAGTCGGTTAGAGGAGGAAATAACAGGATGTGGTGTTTGAGATCATTTTGTAGTCACCTTTTCAGCTTTTTTGTCAGATATCTAGGCTTTTATTATTTCCATAGCTAATGCTAAGCAGCTGGCGCAGATGAACTAACTTGACTGGTTTTCTGAGAGGAAATTTTCCTACTTGCTAGTATTCTATCACAAATTTAGTCTGAAAGAGGCTTTTTGTGATATTTTTAAATCTATTGCTTACGCTAACTAGCCGTCTAAGACCAACCAACTTGATTTATGAGAAGAAAAATGTAAAAACTTGCCTAATTTTCATGATCTTAATTGCTAAGCTAGTGTATATAGCCACCTAGCCAACATGAACGATTGTTAACTCTTTATCATTTCCTTTGCTAATACTATCTAGCTAGCTAAAATGAGCTAATCGGACAGAATCGATCGTGCTGAGAGGATTGCTTTAGCCATATTCGTAGATGTTCATCACATTCTTAAGTTCTTTTTCTAACGCTAACCAGCTTGCTGAGAGGAAATATCCAGAGCTTATAATCTCACTTGCTAATTCTATCCAGCTAACATTAGTTAATATATCAGGAGTTCTGAGAGGAGTTCTGTCACAATTTTAAATCTTTAGATATACATACATACAAACATCTCCTCCGCAAATGCTAACTAACATGGTCTAAGGATATCTGAGAGTTCTGAGAGACTCGATTTCTGGCATGTGGTGTTTTGTCTCTATAAAGAGTTGCTCTGTGTGTGTGTGTGTGTGTGTGTGTGTGTGTGTGACTCAGCGGTGGAAAAACGAGGTCTTCTGAGAAAGGGGTCCATGGAAAAGAATGAAATGGATTGAAAGTGTTTGTGTGTGTGTGAGAAAGCATAAGAGAGAGAGAGAAAGAGAAAAAGAGATGGAGAAGAAAAAGAAAGCGAGAGAGAGGAGGCGAGACTAGCCAAAATAAGAAGTTGTAATACAAGTACTTCGAGTCGTAGTACGGTTTTGCGGTGCGTCATCGGATAGTGACCTCACCGATTACTTATTTTTAGACGTTCCCTTTTCCCATGGTCCTCGTTAACATCCTGCCTGGCTACGTTGAATCCGTGAGGCGGTTTTACAGACACCAGACTGACCGATTTCCCACGTAACACGTTAGCTTTGACGACAAGAAGCCGAACAGAGCCGTCAGGCCGACTGTTTGGAAAAACGTTTAAGGTTCCTGTGTATACAAGAACTTACTTCCTGATGTCGAAGGAAGCAGTTCTGCTGGTTAAGTTTACATTCTGCGACTCCATGTGGGTGTGGTCAGCGACGCGACAAAGTTTATGCGAATACGTAGCAACCGACGACAACAACAGGGTGAGATCACACGCTGCTTCTCCTTCATCTTGTACGATACGATGCAGAAATGCTGAATTTT
>NC_080733.1:17007455-17112455 GCF_019097595.1 Hemibagrus wyckioides
GTGTGTGTGTGTGTGTGTGTGTGTGTGTATAGAGTATGCCGAGTTTCTACACTGTAAGGGGAAGAAGTTTGTGGACTTTGATGAGGTCCGGATGGAGATCGAGGCTGAGACAGACAGGATCACGGGTTCGAATAAGGGAATCTCCCCCATTCCCATCAACCTGAGAGTCTACTCACCTAATGGTATCTCTCTCTCTCTCTCTCTCTCTCTCACTCACACCCCCCCCCCAAAGTTCTATAAAATATAATCCCCAGTCTTTCTTTCTGTCTCTGTCTCTCTCTCTGTTCATCAGTGTTGAATCTGACCCTCATCGACCTGCCTGGGATGACCAAGGTTGCCGTGGGCGACCAGCCGCCGGATATCGAGCACCAGATCCGCGACATGCTCTTGCAGTTCATCACTAAAGAGAGCTGCCTGATCCTTGCAGTCACTCCAGCCAACATGGACCTGGCCAACTCCGACGCCCTCAAGATCGCCAAGGAGGTGGACCCTCAGGGTCTGCGCACCATCGGCGTGATCACTAAGCTGGACCTGATGGACGAGGGAACAGATGCTCGAGACATCCTGGAGAACAAGCTACTACCTCTGCGCAGAGGTGGGCCTCGTGTACACGTGCAACAAACATGTACCAATGCAGACGTCGTATTCTAACGCCGTGTGTGTGTGTGTGTGTGTGTGTGTGTGTTGCAGGCTACATCGGTGTGGTGAACCGCAGTCAGAAGGACATCGACGGCAGGAAGGACATTCGCGCCGCTCTGGCTGCTGAGAGGAAGTTCTTCCTGTCTCATCCTGCTTACAGACACCTGGCTGAGCGAATGGGAACGCCGCACCTGCAGAAGACCCTCAACCAGGTGAGCCACAACACCCCTGACTCCGCCCACCAACTCTTAAAATCACTAAAATCTCATGTATCTTTTTTTTTCCCTTATCATATTTATTGCTATTTATTTTTTCATATCCAGACTATAAAGTAAAACAGAAAATAAATGTACTCCATATTGACTTTTGCAAAAGTTTGAAAAACAATAAAATATCTAAGCATCTTGATGATGTAACTAATCCATCCGAATTAAACTAGCTGACTAACTCGCCACACAGTATTTAACTAGCTGACTAACTCGCCACACGGTATTTAACTAGCTGACTAACTTGCCACACTGTATTTAACTAGCTGACTAACTCGCCACGCGGTATTTAACTAGCTGACTAACTCGCCACGCGGTATTTAACTAGCTGACTAACTCGCCACGCGGTATTTAACTAGCTGACTAACTCGCCACGCGGTATTTAACTAGCTGACTAACTCGCCACGCGGTATTTAACTAGCTGACTAACTCGCCACGCGGTATTTAACTAGCTGACTAACTCGCCACGCGGTATTTAACTAGCTGACTAACTCGCCACACGGTATTTAACTAGCTGACTAACTTGCCACACGGTATTTAACTAGCTGACTAACTCGCCACGGGGTATTTAACTAGCTGACTAACTCGCCACGGGGTATTTAACTAGCTGACTAACTCGCCACGCGGTATTTAACTAGCTGACTAACTCGCCACGCGGTATTTAACTAGCTGACTAACTCGCCACGCGGTATTTAACTAGCTGACTAACTCGCCACGCGGTATTTAACTAGCTGACTAACTCGCCACGCGGTATTTAACTAGCTGACTAACTCGCCACGCGGTATTTAACTAGCTGACTAACTCGCCACGCGGTATTTAACTAGCTGACTAACTCGCCACGCGGTATTTAACTAGCTGACTAACTCGCCACGCGGTATTTAACTAGCTGACTAACTCGCCACGCGGTATTTAACTAGCTGACTAACTCGCCACGCGGTATTTAACTAGCTGACTAACTCGCCACACGGTATTTAACTAGCTGACTAACTCGCCACACGGTATTTAACTAGCTGACTAACTCGCCACACGGTATTTAACTAGCTGACTAACTCGCCACGGGGTATTTAACTAGCTGACTAACTCGCCACGCGGTATTTAACTAGCTGACTAACTCGCCACGCGGTATTTAACTAGCTGACTAACTCGCCACGCGGTATTTAACTAGCTGACTAACTCGCCACGCGGTATTTAACTAGCTGACTAACTCGCCACGCGGTATTTAACTAGCTGACTAACTCGCCACGGGGTATTTAACTAGCTGACTAACTCGCCACGGGGTATTTAACTAGCTGACTAACTTGCCACGGGGTATTTAACTAGCTGACTAACTTGCCACACGGTATTTAACTAGCTGACTAACTTGCCACACGGTATTTAACTAGCTGACTAACTTGCCATGCGGTATTTAACTAGCTGACTAACTCGCCACATGGTATCACATGAAGTTTTTTTAGTCATCAGTCATGTTTCTATGCAACACTGGAGCTTTTACTAGTTTCTAGTTAGTTAATGGATTAATGATTTGTCTAGCCTTTTGAAACAATCTTCTCCTCGTGTTTTCTCTCACAGCAATTGACTAATCACATCCGGGACACGCTGCCTGGATTACGCAGTAAGTTGCAGTCGCAGCTCTTGTCTCTGGAGAAAGAGGTGGAGGAGTACAAGAACTTCCGTCCAGACGACCCCACACGCAAGACCAAGGCTCTGCTGCAGTGAGTCATGTTCCCTTCACCTCCTCTCCAAACATCTCTGTCAACACCATTCATCCATCCATCCATCCATCCATAAGTCAATCAATCTATCAGTCCATCCATCCAACCATCCATCCATCAACCCATCAATCACATTCCCTCTCACCTCTTCCAAAACATCTCTCAGTCAACAACATCCATCCATCCATCCACGCTTCCATCCATCCATCCATGGGTTGATTTAGGGGTCGATTCAGGGGTCAATTCAGAAGTTGATTCACTAGGAAAGCAGCCCTGACAGGGGTGCAGCTGCACATCACCGCTTTATATCGTATTAATGCACTCGTTACTGATATGTTTTCGTTTCTATAGCAACAGCTTTCACAGGAGGCTTGTATAGAGAGGCAGTGAGGGGGAAAATGTTTATAGATGCTTGTTTCATGAATGTTCCACAACATTAACTGTAACTATAAATGGATAAAAATGTTTGTTTGTAGTTTCATATTTGAATAAATGGAAACTGTATTGAATGCCTGGATAAATAAACATCTCTTTGGTGATTTGTGTGTGTGTGTGTGTGTGTGATCAGGATGGTGCAGCAGTTCGGTGTGGACTTTGAGAAGTGTATCGAGGGCTCAGGAGATCAGGTGGACACGGTGGAGCTGTCCGGAGGAGCCAGGATCAACCGCATCTTCCACGAGCGCTTCCCCTTCGAGTTGGTCAAGGTGAACCACACACACGCGCACACACACACACACACACACACACTTTCTCAAATCCCTCTTTTCACTATTCTCGTGTCTCTGTGTTGGTCAGATTGTGTTTGATGAGAAGGAGCTGCGGCGAGAGATCAGTCACGCCATTAAGAACGTCCATGGTGTCAGGCAAGTGGAGCTTCACTGAGACCTCCTGCAGCCATGACACCGTCTGCTCTCCATAACTAACACACACACACACACGTTGTGAACGTGGACACACATACTAACACTTGTGCATGTCACAAATAAACACTTATTGAATTTAAGGATATACTGAAATTTGACCTCACGGACACTCGCACACGGACACTCGCATACAGATATCCCAGCATTTGACCACACTGACACTTTCACACAAATGTAACTCTGTTTGTCCATATGGACACAAGCACACGGACACTCGCACACAGACACCTTTTGTTCATATAGACACTCGTACACATACCATTTGTCCATATGTACCCTCGCACATTGACACTCGCACACAGACATATGTCCATATGGACACTTGCACACAGACACCTTTTGTCCATATGGACACTCGCACACAGACACTCGCACACAGACACCATTTGTCCATACGGACACTTACACACAGATATACCTCTATTTGAACATACGGACACTCACACATGGACACTCGCACACAGACAGCATTTGTCCATATGGACACTTGCACACAGACACTTGCATACAGACACAATTTGTCCAAACAGACAATCTCATACAGATCTCCTGCCATTTGTCCACATAGACACTCGCACCGATATGACTACTCATACAGGAACTCTAGCACACACATACACACACACACACACACCATTTCACTATGACAGTGTTCGTCTCTGTGTGTTTAAACTGTCGACTCGGCTCTTTTCTATAGATTCAGACACACAGTCTGCTGCTTGGCCTTGTTCGTACTGGTACTGACAACCTGTTTCGTTTTTCCTTCTCTCTCTCTCTCTCTCTCTCTCTCTCTCTCTCTCTTCTGGCTTTCCTCTCCTCTCACTTCATCACCCTGGTTTTTTTCGTCATGTATTGTCTGACTTCTGTTGTCACATGTTTTTTCTTCTTTGGAGTTTCTCACCTCCTCACCGTCTGCATGTCCCTCCTTTTTGCTTCTGTTGTCATTTTTACCTGTTTGTCTGTCTGAACGTTTTTTTTGTCACCCTGTCTGTCTGTCTGTCTGTCCGTCTGTCTGTTTCCCCACACCCCTGTATGTTCTCAGAACTGGCCTGTTCACCCCCGACCTGGCGTTCGAAGCCATCGTGAAAAAGCAGATCGTAAAGCTGAAAGAGCCCTGTCTCAAATGTATCGATCTGGTGATTCAGGAGCTCATCAACACGGTCAGGCAGTGCACCAACAAGGTACTGCGCTGCTGCCCGGCCCTTACACAGGGGCGGGGGCGCTCTGTCGGCGAGAGGGGGCGGGGTCACACCGGTCTCGCAAGACGCCACACAAACACCACTCTCGTTAAGCTTCCCTTCCATCACAAAGCGAAATGAGAGCTGTCCAGATTTAAAGAAATTCCTGACCAATTTAGAACGTGTGGTTGGACTGCTCAGGTTAAGTTCAACAGTAACAGTCTCACACCACCGAGATCCTCATGAAATATTCAAGCAGCTCGGTGTAACCAGACTCCGCACTGGAGCGAACGTTATAGCGCCTGAATGGATCGCGTGCCCGGAGTGACCCCCGTCAGCCTGCCGGCCGCCCCGTGTGCAGGGTCCAGCTGTCGTGTGTTGAGGTTTTGTGCTGGTCTTGTGCAGCCGAGACGAACGGACTCGGGATCCCGCTCGTCTCACGTCCAAAAGGAGCAAACCGCACGGCACGGCCGATCGACTTCCACCAAGCCGAAAAATCGGCCACTGCATCACTGGTTTCAATACGCACTCATCCGTTTAAAGCTCTCTGTTATACCAGGGGATTCAATCCACCTTTAGTTTCCTGTACGGCTTTAACGTAAGGAAGTGGTGATAATGCACAAAATAATGAAGTTATGCATATGATATTGCGCGTCCGTTAAGGATATGTAAAATTTGTTGACTAGCAAATTAGCGATCCGTCTAGCACAGGATTGTCAAACCGTATCCACAAAGGGCCGGTGCTGGTGCAGGTTTTCATTCCAACTGTAGCACCTGAGTCTACTGAAAGCCAGGATCAGTTGATTAAACAGGTGGAATCAGGTGTGGCTTCTGCTCGGCTGGAATAAAAACCTGCACCCACACCGGCCCTTCGTGGATATGGTTTGACACCCCTGGTCTAGCAGGACGCATGGAGTTTGAGTCCCTAGAACAGGGATCCTCAAATCTGGCCCACAAGATCCACTTTCCTGCAGAGTTTAGCGTGCTCAGGTGTGTTTGATTAAGGTTAGACCTCTCATGATGTTAATAAGATGAAGAAACACAGCTTAACCAGAAACCTGAAAGATGACACACAAAAATGAGTCACAAAGTGAAGCTAGCTCGGTGATGGGCGCGAGAAAGAGGAGAAGGGATTGAAGTGGAGCTGTTGGGGGGGGGGGGGTGAATCAGAGGACGATAAAAAAAAAATTTTTTTGTCGAAAAATTCGGGGTTTGCTTCGCTTCGATCGACGCTGTTGAATTTAATAACGAGAAAAACAAAGCGCTTTTTCGTCTCCTAATGAGCCACTTTTATTGATTTATTTATTAATTTATATTTATTTATTCATTTTGAAATGCGTTTTATTTCCTTTGTGGACTCAACTTCACTTGATTTGAAGTGTAAAAAACTCCAAAGCAGCTCTTTAAATGTGGCGGATGAGGGCCGATTGAAATCAGTGCTGTAACGCACGCCGGGAGGATCACAGAGGGATTTATGGGTAATTCAGCTAGCAGTGAGGATGTGGAAACGGCGGCCTGCCTCTTTTTGGACTGGTATAAGTGTCTGTCTAGAGATTAGTGATTAATAACTAACTAAAATTTTTCTTCTTCTTCTTCTTCTTCTTCTCCTTCTCCTTCTGTTGTTTTTCTTCCCCCTCTTCTCCCTCACGCTCTACGACGCGACTCTTTTCCCTCTTCCCCGAATGCTCAGAACGGGGCTCTTCACCCCTGACTTGGCCTTCGAGGCCATGGTGAAAAAGCAGATCCTCAAACTGAAAGCTCCCAGTCTGAAGTGCGTGGACATGGTGATGAACGAGCTCACCACGCTCATCAGAAAGTGTTCCAACAAGGTAAACCACGAGAGGAGCGATGAACCAACCCAGCATCTCGTCCCATTCCTCCTGGTCGCGTTCTCGTATCTCCACGCTTTTGGTTCCTTCACCCTGTCAGCCAATCAGCACCTGTTTGTCTGAGACCTGCCCTTCTTCCACGCAGCCGCGCTTGGCCATGGCCATCCTCCATCTTTGCTCTGTCCGCGTCAGGTCATGAATCCAGCATCCCAGTTCCGGTTTCCAGAACTGACCGCTCTGGAAAAGCACCATTTTGTTTGTGCTTCCTGTCCCTGCTTCTTCAGCAGTCTGATAGACTGCCCATTTCTTCACGCCCATCTCACCCCCAAAAACCTCTCGTTTAGCCTCATGCGTGTGAAACTGATATTAGCTCCAGAACAACCAGTTTTTATCTGTATCGGTTAAGAAATGCCGCTTAAAGAAAACGCATTCGAATCATTTCAAGAATTCGGTTTAATCAGATACAGTTAACTAAGTACAGAAGTTAAACCTTTGGACACGTGCTGTTACCGGAAAATAATCAACAAACATGATGGAGTTCCCTTTTCTCCACCCTGGAGTGGATTGTTTTCCGAATAACATCAAATTTTTTTATTCCTTTTGTACCACAGCAGTTTATTTTTAACGTTGTAAAATGTCAGAATTAATAATAATAATCCCATTATTATTGTTTACCTGCGCTGTTTGAGTGATGAGGTTCATCTGCCCCCTTGTGGTAGTAGGTGGAACTGCGTCCAGAGCCTACACAGTTTTCTTTACTCACCCAAGTTTTTCTTTTTCTTTTGAGGTTAAAATAGAAAGAACATCCATCTCTCTCTTTTTCTCTTGCTTTCTTCCACTTTCTCTCTCTCTGTCAATCTCTCTCTCGTCTAACTAACGCCACTTAACCACTGCATCACTCTCGGCTCTGGAAAACGTCTATATTTCTGATGCTCAGCATCTCAAATATAGACTGACATTTGCTCATATCATTTATTTATTTTATTTAAAATTATTTCTTTTTGTTAACCATGTTGGACATTTTACAGACTTAGATTGGATGCATTACATTCTGTAGTTCTAGTGGAGGTTTGATTAGTAAGAGTTTATATTAGAGCTGCACAAAATAACAGCTTAAAAATGTCATTAAAAAAAATGACATTACAAAATCGGAACATTTACAAACATTTTCCATTATTATTAATAGCAATTTCTCTATATATTACCATACATAGAGAAAAAATATTTATTTATTCGTAAACTAACACAGTGTACAGAAGATTTTAGACTTTTTTAGATTTAGATTTTTTTTCTTTGTTTAAATCCCCCTATGCTAATTTTGTGTATTTAAAATTTTATTTATTAATTTTTTTTTGGATTTAAATTTGTTTTTATTTCTGTGCATTTTGCATTTTTTTTAAATTAATTTTATGACTTATTTGTACAGCACTTTTTAGCTATGAATAAAAAAAAGGAAAACAGTCTATCAAAAATCTTTGGAGACTTTAGCGGCGTTTTCCAAAATCAAACACATAAAAAAAAATAAATAAAAAAAAATCAAGGAGAATTTTGTAATCTTGGTTTAGGCGTGTTTGTGCGGCTCTAATAAAGATTTATGAATTAATCATGTGATTTATTAAAGCCGATCCTATTTAGCTGATGGTGAAAGCTTTGCTCACTGATCTGTGGTGTGTGTGTGTTTGTGTGTGTGTGTGTGTGTGTGTGTGTGTGTTTGTGCTGATTGCAGTCTTGGTCAAAAGCAAGTGCCTCCTCTTTGGTCTTCTTTCTGTGAAGTAGATCATGCTGGTGCTTGCTTTTGGTTGTGGGCAGCTTCCTATTCCATTACTGTGTGTGTGTGTGTGTGTTCAATAAACCCCGTATTCTGCAGTGTTGTGATTTTTGTGTCTGTAGCTGAACTCGTACCCCCGGCTGAGAGAGGAGACAGAGAGAATCGTCACTACATATGTCCGAGAGCGAGAGGGCAAGACAAAGGACCAGGTGATACACACACACACACACACACACACTCCTAAAGACCATCCATTAAAGAACGGTCTCTGTCCCCCTAAGCAACATGCCTTAAAGAACTCTCTCTGTCCCCCTAAGGACCATCCTTTTAAAAAATAGTTCCTCTAATGACCATTCCTTGAAAAACAGTTCTCCTAAGGACCATCCCTTAAAGAATTATGTCTGTTCCCATAAGGGACCATCCTTTAAACAACTCTGTCTCCCCTTAAGGACTATCCTTTAAAGAACTGTCTCTGTTCCCTAAGTACCATCCCTTAAAGAACTCTCTCTGTCTCCCTAAGGACGATCCCTTAAAGAACAGTTCCCCTAAGGACGATCCCTTAAAGAACTCTCTCTGTCCTCTTACGGACCACCCCTTAAAAAACATTTCATCTAAGGACCATTCCTTAAAAAACTCTCAGCCCCCCCCAGATCATCCCTTAAAGAACTGTCTCTCTTTGACTATAGTGGGTCCTGGATATTGTTGACCAGTCTGGCTGTGGATGTATCGCAAACTGTATCGCAAAGACTGTATTGCAAAGATCATGCCCCAAAAGTTCCCAAAAGGACTGGACCCCTAAGGACTGTACCCCAAAGAACTGTCACTAAAAGCATCATCCCTCAAAGAATGTTGTCCAACCCTTAAAGAACAGTTCCCCCAAAGAACTGTCACCCAAAGGACCATACCTTAAAGGACTGTTCCTTAAAGGACCATTCCTGAAAGAACAGCTCCCAAAGGACTATCCCTGAAAGAACTGTTCCCAAAAACCATCCCTGAAAGAACTGTTCCCAAAAACCATCCCTGAAAGAACTGTTCCCAAAAACCATCCCTGAAAGAACTGTTCCCAAAAACCATCCCTGAAAGAACTGTTCCCAAAAACCATCCCTGAAAGAACTGTTCCCAAAAACCATCCCTGAAAGAACTGTTCCCAAAAACCATCCCTGAAAGAACTGTTCCCAAAAACCATCCCTGAAAGAACTGTCCCCTAAAGAACCATCCCTAAAAGAACTGTTTCTAAGGGACTGTCCCTCAAAAGACAATACCCCAAAGGACCATCCCTAAGAAGAAAGGACTGTCCCCCAAAGACCATCCCTGAAAGAACTGTTTGCAAAGGACCATCTTTAAAAGGAGTGTTTCCCAAAAGACTATCCCTGAAAGAACTGTTCCCAATAGACCATCTTTTAAAGAACTGTTCCCCAAAGGACCATCTTTTAAAGAACTGTTCCCCAAAGGACCATCTTTTAAAGAACTGTTCCCCAAAGGACCATCTTTTAAAGAACTGTTCCCCAAAGGACCATCTTTTAAAGAACTGTTCCCCAAAGGACCATCTTTTAAAGAACTGTTCCCAAAAGGACCATCTTTTAAAGAACTGTTCCCCAAAGGACCATCTTTTAAAGAACTGTTCCCAAAAGACCATCTTTTAAAGAACTGTTCCCCAAAGGACCATCTTTTAAAGGACTGTCCCCCAAAAGAATTGCCCAAAATGAAAAGAATATTCATGGCTTAAAGAGCTGTCACCTAAAGGACCATTCCCCAAAGCATAATCTAGTAAAGGACTGTCACCAGAAGAACAGTCCCTTAGAGGAGCATACATTGAGAGATGGTCCTTTGAAGGACTGTTCTTCTTGTGACCCTCAAAGCACCATTTTCTAAAGAACCGTGCTCCAAACATCATCCCTAAAGAACCCCCATGCCCTCTTTCTACTCTTACATAAAACATGCTTTCAGCTCTTGTTCATTTAAATATCTGTCTGCTGTCTGGAGTCACTATGGATCTCTGTCTTCAGGTTCTGTTGCTGATTGACATCGAGCTGTCTTACATCAACACCAACCACGAGGACTTCATTGGATTTGCCAAGTATGTGTACACTCTCACTCGTGTGTGTATTAGTGTGTGCTTTACAGGCTTTGGTCTTTGTTGGTCAAGTGTGTATGCTGGAGGTTTGTACTAATCCCTGTAGTCTGGACTTTGCCTTAAACCTGAACTAAACTGCTCCTTGTGGCGTGTGCTCCATTAGAGAAAATGGTGTTCTAACCATTTCAAACAAACTTTCTTGATTAACGTAAAGCCAGGATATCAGGCAGCATGAAGGACCAATGAGATTGTAACAGTCCAGATCTTGGCCATAGAAAACCTCTTTGGTCTTTTATTTCTGTGCATTGTAGATGATGTAAACATAAATATATTTACACCAACAAAAATTTCATTAAGCCTAATTGTTGAAAAACACTGGAAAGTTCTGGGAAGCTCTGTGCAAGATGGTCGCCATCAATGTATCTGGATAAGTGTGCAGTGTACTGTAGGTGTCTGTTGGTGAGACTAGAAGAAGCCTATTATGACTGGTGGTGGTTTTAAGGTGGACTGCTAGCATAACCTTATTAGCCAAGTGAGTCCTGGTGCTTACTGTGGTTTTATTTAGAACTAGCAACTAGCCGTTCGGTTTAAACAGATCAGACGGCTTATTCCATTTTATCTTCAATAGAAAATCTCCAAAAAAATGCTCTCTGTGAGTTTGCATGGGTGTAGATTTAGCATGATTTTGCTAGGCCAAAGCGAGAAATAATTTGTTCAGGAAGTTTGCCTAACGTGTTTGAGAACGTGGTTCATCCCAATTTTTACGCTGCATGCTTTTCAGTCGCTACTCACACCGTCAATAAAACCGGTGCTCGTGTACAGCATGTACAGTAGTGAAAGGCTTCCTGGTTCAGTTTGCCGTGTGACCTGGTCCGTTGTGCGCATGCACGGAGTGCGTGTGGTAGCATTAGCGCTCACGCTAGCCCTGTTAACAGTTGTCGTCACGTCACATTTTCAGTCTGGACCACCGGAGGCTGGATGACGGTACCCTTCCAAGGTACGACAGCGACAGGTTCGGCTTTTTCCCCAGCCTATTAGTCCAGCAGTGCAGGTTTAGCTCACGCTTGTTCGGATTTATTAGTGCTGTACACAATCTGGAGTAGTAATGTGTCCGATTAATTGTTTTCTTTCTTTTTGTCTTTTCTTTCTTCGGTCCTTTTGTGTCTTTTTCCTCTTTCTCCTCAATCCAGTGCACAACAGAGAACACTCGCAAACAAGAAAAGGCCTATTCCAAACCAGGTATGTCCCGCCCCACAGCTCTCACCCATCACTTTTCTTTTTATTATTATTATTATTTATTATTATTGGTGTTGTTTTTCCTTCATGTATCACCCTTGCCTTTCATGAATAAAGTGTACTCTCACCCGTGTGTCTTCCTGCTGCACTGATTGCTGCATATCAGCAGTTGAAACTGTTTACTTTGGGTGATTTTCCACTGTACATTTTAAAGAAAACAAAAGACGTGTGCAAACAGGAACTAATGAGATTTCAAAGTTCCCGTTTATTTTCAGACATTGCATCGTCCTTTGATTATCATTTCGGTTTTTTTGCCTTACTGGCCATTTGCTGGACCAGCTCATGTCCTCTGCAACAAAATTACTGAACAGAAAATAAATTAATGATCTTTTTTTTTTTACATTTTTGATTTGTTGATAGAATTTGGTTTGTTGTTGCTGTGCAGTGGAATAAACCCCCGTACACTCATACGGACTCGATCTATCCAGCACCTTAAAGCTTTTGGGGATCCTCAAAAGGTTCTTCACCGAATGGGTTCCAAGCGGAACTGTTTCAGAAAGCTAAGAATCCTCGACTGTCCAGAGCAGCCTTAAGAAAGCCTTCGTCTAGAAATAAAACAAACATTTGAGTAGATTATTCTTGCTTTGGTTGGACCTACAGTACACAGGAACAGTGCTGCTAGTTCTACGCCAGAAGTACCTTTGGGTTCCTGTTGGTATTAAAAATCTTTGGAATCTTTTGGCACTGGACTTGGTGACCATTAGCAAAGCAAAAAAATTTTAAAGAGGAAAAAAAAGGTCATCTAGTACCCTAAGTGTTTCTTTGACTTCCCTCCATCTAGAACCTTTTAGACTACTACAGAAGTCCATGTTGAATCTAATTTCTCATAGCTGTTCAAAGAACCTTTGACGAACCCTGTATGTCCTTGATTATAGAGCACCCCCCCCTCCCCACCCCTCCCTTTTTGTTTTCCCCTCTTTCCACCATACTCATGAACTTCCAGCCAAACCCCCGGTGTGCTCTGTCACCCCCGGTGTGCTCTGTCTCCCCCTGCTGGGCTGGTTCTAGCATGTTCACGCTACGTTTCCACAGTTAAATCCTTCTGAAAGTTTCACAGCAGTCACCGTGTCCCAGCCAGGAGCGATCAGAGAGTGATAGAATCAGGCGAGCGCTGCACCTCGTCGCCGCCGCCCCCGCTCTCCCCTACACCTTCCACACACTAATTTAGCATGCGATGCTCATCAGGCATGAACGTGCTACCACAGCTACCAAACCCTGACACGGCAACCAGCGATCAGTATTATTCCTATTATTCTCATTTAAATACAAGCTCAATTAACTTGTTTTTTCTTCCTTTTTTCCCATTTTTTTTTATTTTTGTAGAGTAATTTAAAAAAGCGCATGGATTGCAACTGTGACAATGAAGCAGCATTTATGATACCTGCAAGATTTTTCATATTGCAAGTGAATCTAATTGCATGTACTTGTGTTCTGTTGCTCTCTCTCTCCCTCTCTCTCTCCCTCTCTCTCTCTCTCTCTCTCTTTATATACATATATATATATATATATATATCTTGCTCCCTTCCTTTTCCTCTTTGATGTTGTCTCCTGGGATGTCCTTCCCTTGCTTTTTGCTTATCCTCTGACTTGACCACCCCCATTCCCCAAATCCTGTCCTAACCTCACCCCTCCTCCTCCTCCTCCCTGTCCTCTTCTTCCCCTTCATCCTTATCCATCACTGCAGGGTGAAATACTGGTAAGTACCCCGCACAAACAAACTTCGCCCTTCGCCCGGTCAGGGGGTCACCAGGGCTCAGCCAGTCAGGAGAACTGAGGCTATACACTTCGGACCGCTGTCCAGTCCAATCCAGCCGTCCACGCCGTGTGTTTATTTCTGTTTGTATTAAGTCGCTCGGCGTATCGTTTTCCGATTTGGTTTTAACCGAAGAAATTGTTTTGTTTTGCCTCGCAGCTAAGCGGACTCGTAGACGGAACACCAGAAAAGGTATTCCAGTTCTCACACTTTGAACGGTGGAACCCGGGAGGAATCGAATCGCACTTGTCGTTGCCGTTACCAGTAATCGGTAACGCTCCTAATTCTCGTTACGGTACAATTAAGCAGCTTTTAATCCTCTAACACACCGGTAATTCAAGGACGTAATTGAACACGTTAATGCAAACATTACTAACCATGTCATTATGGATATGATATATGTCTGTTATCATTGAAAGGAGCACTCCAGCACTTTTTAATCCCCAGCCTTATTCGCAGCTTGTGTAGTGTGTGTGTGTGATTTACCAGACACCACAGAGCAGAGTCTCAATGTTTCTTCACACTGAGGAAACAAACAGAAAATCTCTGTTTAACCCAAAACGTCATCTGAACATCAGAGAGATGCTGGACATGAGCTTCGGAAAGAAAGCTCTGAGCATTTAGGGTCTTTCATAGGAGAAGGAGGAGAAGCTTCATCGGCAAGAGGGGAGATGATTAACAGCAAGATGTGATATCTCGAATTCTTTATCAATGTATGTGTATAAAATGAGATAAGGGTATCTTCGTTTTGAGGAAGATGGACACTGGATCGAATACAGTAGACGCTGAATCAAATGCAGCCAACACTAAGTCGAGTGCAGTAGACACTGAAGCGAATGCAGTTGGTACTGAATTGAATGAATGCTATAGACACTAAATCGAATACAATAGATACTTAATCGAATGCAGTAGGAATTAAATCAAATGCAGTAGACACTGAATCGAATTCAGCAGGAACTGAATCGGATGCAGTAGGAATTGAATCAAATGCATTAGACACTGAATCAAATGCAGCAGGAACGGATTTAAATTCAATAGATCGAATACAACTGACACATTACACAAGTTTTCTAACTTAAAAAACAAAAGTAAAACAAGTTAATTAATTGTTACTATGTTTAGTCCTATTTGTCCTACTGAGAATGTTTTAGAGAGTGCTCTGAGTGAAGAAATGATGAAAGCTTTCTACAGAAATCTGCAGTTTCACTGACACCCCATCATCTGACTTGGACTCACTTGGGTTTAGAGTAAAGAGTTTTTATTTATTTATTTATATTGTTTATTTCGTTTTTTTAATCCTCAATTTGAAATTCTCATCTGCGGAGGTAAAGTCACACACGCGCTACAGACACAGTGGTTAAAAAATGTTGAAGTACTCCTTTCTTTGGTAGCCTGCATTCATTTACAGGAATAAAAGTGATGCCTCGGTTGTCCTGCGGTCTGGCTGAGTGCTGGCAGCTCCTCCAGGGGGCGCCGAGTTTGCCTTGTGGAGGAATGGGCTGTGGGAAGGGAAAGGGGGTGGGGTCAGAGGGAGGTAAAACAACCTCGTTCTAAAATGATGTGTGTGTGTATATGTTTCCTTTCTATATAATCATCTTCTCAAAGAAACTTCACCATATCAACATTTTGAAGCAGTTAATGTTCGCAGCTGCCCTTCTGGGAAATAAATCAACACCTTCTGACCAATCAGAGTCCAGAATTCGACAACGCTGTGTTAGAAACGGATTTGTTGCCTCGCAGTTTATCGCCTAAATTCGACAGGCTTTTCTTTTCATCTTGTTACATTATAAGCAGTTTCTCTTCGCATATTTAATGATGAATAGAAACCTGGAAGAATTCAAATGCAGTAGACACTGAATCGAATGCAATAGGCACTGAATCAAAAGCAGAAGGAACTGAATCGGATGCAGTAGACACTGACTAGAATGCAGTTGGTGCTGAACTGAATGCTATAGACACTGAATTGAATACAGTAGATACTGAATTGTCTGCAGTAGACACTGAATCAAAAGCAGCAGGGACTGAATCGAATGCAGTATGCACTGAATCGAATGCAGTATGCACTGAATCGTTTAAAGTTCGACAGCCTTTTCTTCTCATCTTGGTACATTATAAGCAGTTTCTCCTTGTATATTCTATGACGAATAGAAACCTGAAAGAATTCAAATATTCCAAAAGTTAGTTATTCCTTCGTTTTCTGCGATATTAAAAATAAATCCTTATTGGATTAATGGTGGTAGCTGAAGTGGTTAAGGCTCTTGGTTTTTGAAAGATTAGGGTTTAATCCCCAGCACCGCCAAGCTGTCACTGTTGGGGCCCTTGAGCAAGGCCCCAGCCCCTTCTGCTCCAGGGGCGCTGTATCATGGCTGACCCTGTGCTCTGACGCTAATATTTCATTTTGATGATTAAGTTATTTTCAGCTCAGTGTCGAGTCCGGGTTAGTCGGCGGTGTTTACCTCGCTGATTGTCCAGCCCTGCTCTATATGAGTGCTTCCTTTAAAAACAGTAATCAATATATAATCAAAACTAATCAATTTCACACTAATATTATTTTAAATGTAATTAGGTGAATTGTTGGTGTCTGGGCTTTATTTTCTCTTTATTATTTTATTTTTAACTAAACAAAAAATCTGATTTAATGCAATTGATAGGCATCAAAATTGTTTAGACGCCTGTGATGTACGCTATCAGCTGTTGAGGGTGTGTGTGTGTGTGTGCAATAAAACCTCAATCAAATAGAAGTACAAATATTTAACACTTAAAATAAATAAAATTAATTAATGAATTTAAAAATTATGGAATAAGTAAAGAGATTTTATATATATATATATATTAATTAAAGAACTAACTAAATAGAAATAAATTAATACATTAACAAATTAATGAGAAAACTAAATAAATAAAAATATAAATAAATAAATAAAATGTCGAGATTTAGTTTAGAAAGAATTAGATCGTGGACAGTAAATTAGTCACAAAAAAACGAAAGACGATTCATAGATTTTTGATAGAGCTTTCTAGATTTAAGGGCATATTTTTTTAAAGGAGAAATCTTGAAGTTGTATGTAAAAATGTAGAAATAAACCAATTTATTCCAAATGTATTTATTTTTATATATTTGTTTTGGAGAAATTTTTACCTTGTTAAAATATTATCTAAAGGTTATTATTAGTTCTTGACAGAAATCCTTGATTTAAGTGAATAAAAACCTGGAGTAAAAACTCAGACTGGTGAAAATGGAAAGTGATTGGAGTTGGGTTCAGTGACATGTCACTGTGCTGAAATCTGGAAACTGAAACCGCACTTTTCCTGTTCAAACAGGAAGTGGACTTTTATCTCTCTCTCTCTCTCTCTCTCTCTCTCTCTCTCTCTCTCT
Source organism: Hemibagrus wyckioides (assembly GCF_019097595.1). Classification (NCBI taxonomy): domain Eukaryota; kingdom Metazoa; phylum Chordata; class Actinopteri; order Siluriformes; family Bagridae; genus Hemibagrus; species Hemibagrus wyckioides. Next base: position 17,024,270 of record NC_080733.1, read on the forward strand.
CCCGTGTATCTGAGGGTTTGTAAGCGTTTCCTCACCAAGGCAAACAGCCCATATGGGTTTTTTCTCTGTTGGTCTCCTGTCCTGTCCTCCCGCCTGCTGCCCCGCCTGCTCGTTAGTTTTGGCACCCACGTTTCTCTTAGCTGAAGAGCACAGAGTGAGCGGTGGGGGGTTGGAGGGAGAGGTGGTGCTCCAAATTGGACGTTCAGGATTTTATTTTATATCAGCAGATTTTGGACAAATTAAAACGTAGAAACTTACGGAAACAACATGAGATCACGATCTCTCCTCCTCTCCCTCTTCACCACTTTATTTACTCCATCATTAATAATTCACACCTCTTTCCCTCTCTCTCTCTCTCTCTCTCTCTCTCTCTCTCTCGATCTCCCTCCCTCTCTCCCTCCCATCTCTTAATTTTTTTTCTCTAATGTTTAATTAGGTGTTAATTGATGTTAAACCTCACTAACCCTTTAACCTCTGTGATTTAGCGAGCGTCGAGCAGCTTAGCTTTTACTCACCCCTTGAATCCTAACAGGCCACCGCCGACCCCTTACCTTCACTCCTCTAGCCCTCTGTTCAGTGTGGATGCCATCGACACACCCACACACACACACACACACACATAACCCTTTTATGCATGTTGAAACCTTCACAACTTTATTCACATCATTAACACATAATCATTAAAACTCCATCATTAAATTGCGCTCCTCCCTCACTGCTCACGTCATCACACAAACCTTCCTTTATGTAACGTCTCGGAGGAATTCGTTCGGATATTATCTATTAACTGAACGTGCGGTCAGTGATTCACTTTGGTCTGGAGTTGGAAAAAAATTCTTGCAAAATTCTGCCTTGATTTTGTGCCAAATTGCTTTGGATTTCTGAAACGAATTTACTGACTTCATTCACATATGAAAAACATTTAAAATATAAATAATAAACATTTAAATAAAAATATGTTGTAGATCCACACCTTGTTCACATTGGCATTAAATATAATACACATGAAATAAAAACTCGGGCATTTTCTTGAGCTGAAAATGTAGAGAAATTTCAGGAAGAAATGTTCTTGAGCTAAATTTTGTTTGTTTGTTTGTTTATTTATTTATTTATTTATTTATTTATTCATTCAGCTCAGTTTAATGTTTCTTCCTGATATATTCAGTTCAGCATAACATTTTATAAAGTATAAGATTTTTACGTTTTCCTGAAATATGCAGATGTTATTAAATTTTTTAAACAGATTAAAACACACACACACACACACACACACACACAGCTAAGTGCATTACAGTTTCAGCAGTTATTCAAACGCTGGACTTTCTTCAGACAGCCATGATTTAAATAAATAAATTAAATAATTAATTAAAAAGAAATCAGAATTATGTTCGATATGCTGTTTTAAATAAATATATGTATATTTTAAAATGTCAGAAATGTCAGAAATTTTAATACAAAAAAACCCCAACAAAGCATGATTTAATGAATAATTTTAATAAAAGCAAATAAATAATTAAAACAACCATTTTGGCAAAAATGCAGTACAGACTGTTGTCCCTGTTTAAAAAGGTGTTTGTGTGCAGGTAAGTGTGAGACTGCGTGTGTGCGCGTGTGTGCGCGTGTGCGCGCGTGTGTGTGTGTGTGTGTGCGTGCGTGTGTGTGTGCGTGTGTGTGTGTGCGTGTGTGTTTCTCCAGCTCCCCGTGACGTTTTCCCTCTCCTCCCTCCACGCAGGTGATCCGTAAAGGCTGGCTCACCATCAACATCAGCTTCATGAAGGGAGGATCTAAGGAGTACTGGTTCGTCCTGACCGCCGAGTCTCTGTCCTGGTACAAGGATGAAGAGGTGCGAGAAATAAAAATACTCATTCTGCCAAACTGTAATTAATAATTAGTCATTGTTCATATAGTTTGGGTTTAAAATGGAAAAAAACTAAGCTCAAACTGGACCATAAACCTGCTGGAATTCAGTTTTTATATTTATTATTATGTATTTAATTGGATATTCTTGAGACTTTACGACTTAAAGCGGCAGTGTGTGATTTTTTTTTAATTTTATTTTTATTTTATTTTTTTAATTTTTATTCTAAGCTTTTGATTGAATTTTTCTGGCCCGGAAAGCAGCTCAGCTTGAACAGAGCTAGCGTTTTTTAAAGGGGGTGAGGGATTTAAAGAGACAAAGCTGAATTGTTTTTGTTAAAATTTGACCCGTAGGCAGAGGTGGACTTTAAAATTTACACACGGCTGCTTTAATCTTTTTTTTTTTTTCGCTTTTTGAATTGAGGTAGTAGAGGGTAAACTCCACACTAATCATTTAACTTGATCACATTGCTAGGCCCTGCCCACTTCACTTTCCCCAGTAAAGACTCCGCCCCCACCAATTCGTGGGAATTGGCGCTCAGGGCAAATCTAGATTTATTGTTTTCCTGCTTCATCCTTGTCAGATTTGACCGTAATTAGAAATGGAGCATTACACCGACGTACAAGATCTGCCGTAATATGTCTGACTCGTACCTGCGTCTCAAAGATGAAGAGTTATAGCCTCGTCTTTTCTGACCCGTGTGTGTGTGTGTGCGTCCCGGCCCAGCCTAACCAATGTGCGGACTACTGTTCAGCTGCAGCGTAATGAACAGGTAGTCTGAACACTGGGCAGGCGGTGGGGGGGTCATAGGGGAGTCATGAGGGGGCAGCACAGCCGTCCGGGCTGCAGGTCAGTGTCCTGGATATGAGGCCTGGAGGGAGGGGGATGGGCGAGAGAGAGAGAGAGTGAGAGAGAGAAGATTAAACATTCAGCTTGGGCAAGATGATTCGATCTACGCTCAAATGCACACACTGTTCACAAAACATTCTCAAAGATTCATTTCATAGTATTCAAACCACGGGTTGAACCGTCACTGACCACTGATCTCTAATTCTGATTCAAGCCGGTCAGTGACATAAAAGTTCACTCAATTAGAATAAAGAGAATCCGTGTAACCAAAATCAAAAGAATCAGTGTCAAAGGAATCAGAATGAACAGAATCCGTATCAAATATCAAAGGAATCAGGATCAACATAACCAGAGGAGTCGGAATCGGAACCAACAGAGTCATAATAAAAAGGAATCGAAATCAACTGAATCAGTATAAGTGGAATTTGATACTGATCTGGTTGATTCAACAAATTTGATATTGATTCATTTGATTCAGATAAATTTGATATTGGTTAATTTGATTCAGATAAATTTGATACTGATTTATTTGACTCAAATAAACTTAACACTGATTCAGTTGATTCAGATTAATTTAACACTTTTTTAGTTGATTCAGATAAATGTGATACTGATCCATTCGTTTCAGATAAAGTTGATATGATTCAGTTGATTCAAATCAATTTGATACTGATTCATTTGATTCACAAAACGTTGATACTGATTCAAGTGATTCAGACTCCTTTGTTACTGATTCAGCAAATCCAAAATGAACAAAATAAAAAAAAATCAACTGAATCCAAATCAACAGAATCAAAGTAACCAGAACTGAATCAAAGGAATCAGAATCGATGGAACTGTGGAGTACGACTGGAAACCGAATCAGCGTAACTGGAATAAACGTAATAAATCAGAATCAAATGAATCAACTTCATGAGAATGGACAGAATTAGCAGAAAAGGAATCTTACTGAATCAGTTAGAACTTCTATATCAGTTAACAACTTAACTCAACTATCTGAAACTAGTACTTTAACACACAAAGCTAAAAAGTTTCTGTTGCAGCTCTAAAATAAAACACTCACCAGTTCAGACCAGAGGAGAGAGAGCGTGAGTGAGTGTGTGAGTGTGTGTGAGTGTGTGAGTGTGTGAGTGTGTGAGTGTGTGAGTGTGTGTACCTCTCTCTCCCAGGCATTTCTTTAGACACACACACCACCAAGATAGAGGTTTTAGTAAAAATCCAGAGCGGAGTGCCGCTTCCTGCCGCTCGGGTTCCCGGTTTTGAAGAGAAAGGCGGACGGCAGCGTGTGGGGTGACGGTACACGGTGGGAGCGGAGTGACGTGGCAGGGCTGAGACGTTCCAGTCGGGATCTGACTTTGGAATTTGCAGGAAATCGTACTGGGTTACTGGGGAAAGGGGGGGGGTCTGTGTTCTTTTGGAGTGATGTAACTGTTGGGATAGCTTTGTTCCCCTCTCTCTCTCTCTCTCTCTCTCTCTCTCTCCATGTATAAATGTTTCCAGATGCTTCTGCTCACGAGAAAGTTGGCAACCCCTCCAACCCCCCACCAAATTCTCTAGTACACACACACACACACTCTCTCTCTCTCTCTCTCTCTCTCTGTCTCTCTCTGTGTGTGTCTCTCTCGGTGCCTTTCTCTCTCTCTGTCGCTCTCTTTCTCTCTCTGTCTGTCTCTCTCTCTGTCTGTCTCTCTCTCTCTGTCTGTCTCTCTCTCTCTCTCTGTCTCTCTCTCTCTCTCTAGCTCAGTGTCTCTTGCCCCCAGCCCTCTCAGCTATCCTTTAGCATCTCTGGTGGTCCGTTATTAACCCTGCTTTGGGGCAACAGATATTTCTGCCCTGTTTATTCCCCTACATCACGAATATAGTTGTGAGCTTAGGTTAAGGTTTTTAATAACTCATTAAAAAGTCTTTAGAAAAGTGGATATATATTTTGTGTTGGATTTCCAGTAAGAGAATTTCTAACATGATTAGGGTTTTAACACCGGACCTTGAAACACGTTCATCTGGATGTAGAGGCACCTATAGGGTTTTCGAGAGAGAGAGAGAACGAATCGGGGGTTGATGAGTGTGTGTGTGTGTGTGTGTGTGTGTGTAAACACAGCAGCTGAGTGTGTTTGCTCTGCTGCACTTTGGCTGTATGTTGCAATGTCACGCCAGTGGTTTTATATTCTAACCCCTCTCTCTCTCTCTTTCTTTCTTTTTTTCTCTTTCTGTTTGCATGACACAGGAGAAGGAGAAGAAATACATGCTTCCTCTGGACAACCTCAAGCTCAGAGACGTGGAGAAAGGCTTCATGTCCACCAAACACACCTTCGCTATCTTCAACACGGAGCAAAGGTCTGACACGGCTCCGCCCACCGTGTCTCTGTTTGGCTGTGTGTGTGTATATATATGTGTGTGTGTTTATATTCTCTGTGTGTTTATGCACTCACACAGGAACGTTTATAAAGACCTGCGGCAGATCGAGCTGGCCTGCGATTCCCAGGAGGATGTGGACAGCTGGAAGGCCTCGTTCCTCCGTGCGGGCGTCTACCCTGAGAAAGATCAGGTACTGCCCACAGGAAGTGGCTCTTTACCCACACGCTGACCTCTGAATGTCATGTCCTCACGAAGTGTAGATCCAAAAGCAGCAGCCCTTGACCTCATCAGTCTCAAAAATTATTCTCAAAATTAAACACACACAGTGATATAATAATATAATAAGATAATAATATAATAACACTGTAGAACTTTTAACATTGTCCATAAATTTCACCCAAAAGCCAAATATCCTTAACTTTTTGTGAGTAGTGTATGTAAATATACACACTACCAGTCAAAAGTTTGGACACACCTTTTAATTCAATGTTTTTTGTTTAGGGATTTATTTTCTACATTGTAGAACAATACTGGAGATTCAAATCTATGAAATAACACACATGGACTTCAGTAATCCATATGTAACGACAACAAAAAAACAGTCAGTTGTTATTTTAAGACACGAAGGTCAGGTGTTCTTGCAAGAACAGTATTGTCAAGTGCATTTGCAAAACCCATCAAGCACCATGATGAAACTGGCTCACATGAAGACCATCCCAGTAAAGCAAGACCAAAACTGACCTCTGCTGCAGAGGAGAAGTTCATTTAGAGTGACCAGCCTCAGAAATCACCAATTAACAGCACCTCAGATTAGAGGCGTTATGAAGGCTTTACAGAGCATCAGTAGCAGACATATCTCAATATCAACTGTTCAAAGGACATTATTGTGGATTTCGGCCGCCTTCAGCATTGTTTTACAACGTAGAAAGAAATAAACATCAGGAAAGACCATGGGATTAGAAGGTGTGTCCAAACTTTTGACTGGTAGTGTATTTTTTTTTTTTTTTTTAATTCTATCTAATTTTTAATATAAAGTCAGCTGTATCCAATCAGTTTGTGAATTTTTTTTTAAAACATATTGCTGTAATATTGTGACAGTTATCATCAGTATTGACGACAATATTATTTTTATTATTTTATATTTTCCAGCCTCATTGGGAAAATGATAATGGATTTTATGAATCAGCAGTTCTGTCCTAAATTATATATTTATTGGGACAAAATAATAACAATAATTAATTAACAAAATAATAATTATTATTATTATATATTTTTTAATTATTGTTGTTGTTGTTGTTGTTGTTGTTATTGTTATTGTTATTGTTATTATTATTATTATTATCAATCATTTAGTATGAATTTTTTTCTAGGCCAAAACCAGCAAAAAAATGAATCAAGGATTTTCTTTGTATTCGTTTACAAACAAATTCGCTCATCCATAAAATCACGTTAACTGACTTTTAGTGTGATGTTCAACAGACACCGCGACTCACAGGAAGAGTGCTGTCCAATAATGCAGCTCTTCAGCGACAACATGACCCGCACTAACTCTTCCTGCTATTACAGGGCGCCATTACTTTTGTTCATCTCGAATGGCTGTTGTATTTATTTTGTCTTAATTTATGCATTTGTTGGAATGGACTGAGTTAAAACGAAGTGTGTGTGTGTGTGTGTGTGTGCGTAGGCCGAGGCAGATGATGGAGCTCCAGCAGACACCTTCTCCATGGACCCTCAGCTGGAGAGGCAGGTGGAAACCATCCGTAACTTGGTGGACTCCTACATCGGCATCGTCAACAAGACCATCAGAGACCTGATGCCGAAGACCATCATGCACCTGATGATCAACAACGTACGTCAGTGTGCGCGTGTGTGTGCGCGTGTGTGTGCGCGTGCGCGTGAGAAGCCAGATGGTGGCTTGTTTCGGTTTGAGTCGGTGGGCTTTCAGAATGACGTGGAAAGACGTGAGCTTGCTCATCTCTAGATGTCTGCCCTCTGCATGAACACTGAACATTTAACCTTCATCTGGTTCTTCTGGTTTTATTGTGGCACATGTGAGAGAGACATCTAGAGGTTCGTTTCCCAAAAGCCCTTCAGCGTCTTAATCGCTGCCTTTAAGAGAAACAAAGAGACGGAGAAACCGAAACCATGTAGGCATCGCCGGTCTGCAGCTAGCAGTACAGTCATTTTCATTTAGAGTCAGTGTGACTTGGCGAAATTGGAGGCAATGTAAATGAGCTGAGTCATTACAGATGGAAACAAACGCTCAGCAGGACGCTGCATCCACACGCACCACTGGGCTACAACCGCACAAGTGTATTTAAAGGCTTAAAGTCATTACTTTTGAGTAATTTCTACACAGACACTTCTAAGCATCTTTAGGAAATGGCATACAGGAGTTCCGGTTAGTTGTCTTAGTTTTATTTCTAGTAATATTTCTAAGAAACATCACAATTGGTGTGTTTAATCTCTCTGATATTGTAGCAACGGTCTAAAGTTTTGAGCAAAAACGTATTAAAACTAAATCTCAAATAAAAAACAGGACCAAAGATTGCTAGTATGTTGCTCAGCGGTTGCTATGGTATTCCAGGTGGTTGCAAGGGTGTTGCTAGGCGGTTGCTATGTTATCCCAGGTGGTTGCTAGGCAATTGGTCCATGGTCTTAAATAATCCTGAGATAAAAAGAAAAACATGATCCTGATCAAAAGCAAGTTCTTAAAATTCACTAAATTCTTGCAAGTTCCAGGTCTTAAATATGGCTCCTGGGCTGAGGTTCCGGTGTTGAGCTAAAGGTTCTGGTCTTGGGGAAGTAACCTGGGTCAGTGATCGAGGTCTAAAGTTCCTGAAAAAAACTTTCCGGATCAAAAGCAAGTTCTTGCAGAAAAGTTCCTGATCTTAAATATGATCTTGGGTCTAAAGTTCCTGATTAAAATAAGTTCCTGAGTCAAAGTTTCTGATACTAAGTAAGGTCTTGGTCTAAAGTTCCTGGTTGAAAGTAAGTTCTTGTTTTTAAGTACAGATGTTGAGCTAAAGCTTCTGGTCTTTTGTAAGTAACCTGGATCGAGGTGTAAAATTCCTGGTCTAAAGTTCCTGGGTCAAAGGTCCTGGTCTTAAGGAAAGTCCTGAGATCAAAAGCATGTTCTCAAACTTCAGAAAGTTCTTGCAGAAAATTTCCAGGTCTTAAATATGGCTCCTAGGCTAAGGTTCCTGGTCTAAATTAAGTCCCTGTTCTTAAGTACAGATGTTGGGCTAAAGGTTCTGGTCTTGATCCTGGGTCTAAAGTTCCTGGTTAAAAAAAAGTTCCTGAGTCCAAGTTTCTGATATTTAGTAAGTTCCTGGTCTAAAGTAAGTTCCTGGGTCAAAGGTCCAGAAATAAAGAGGAAAAAAAACCCTTTCTGATCAAAAGCATGTTCTCAAACTTCAGTACGTTTTTGCACAAAAGAACCTGATCTTAAATACTTCGTATATGTCTTAATTATGGTTTTTAAGTTTAAGTTAAATTCCTGTGTCAGTGTTTGTGGTGTAAAATTCCCAGACTGAATTAAGTTCCTGGATCAGTGGTTATTGGTGATAACCAGTGGTGATTTACCAGTTGGTTTTTGGTGGTTTACCCGTGGGCTCTTCCTCTGGTCTTCCTCTTCAGGCGAAGGACTTCATCCACTCGGAGCTGCTGGCCTACCTGTACTCTTCAGGGGATCAGAACAGTCTGATGGAGGAGTCGGTCGATCAGGCTCAGAGAAGGGACGAGATGCTGCGGATGTACCACGCCCTGAAGGAGGCGCTCAGCATCATCGGTGACATCAGCACCTCCACCATCTCCGTGCCCATGCCTCCGCCCGTTAATGACAGCTGGATTCAGGAGGCCAGGTCAGTGTTCTGCTTCATTAACGTCCGGTTTAATTTACACAGCTGTCCGCCTGTCTTACGCCTGTCTCTGTCCCTCACAGCCCCACCCCTCAGCGACGGCCGGCCACTGCTGCCCCTCCCCCTAACAGGCCTCCAGCAGTGAGAGGGTCCACCCCGGGACCGCCTCCTCTAAACCCATCCCCTGCTTTTGGTGCTCCGCCCATCCCATCCAGACCAGGACAGCCCATGAACGCCTTTAGCAACAGTGGCCAGGATCCATTCAGTGCGCCGCCTCAGGTGCCCTCTCGCCCGGCACGTGTGCCCCCTGGGGTGCCCAGGTAAAGACGTGTGTGTTTGTTTATTTACCACTAAGGATGTGTCTCTTTTTGTTCGCTGACGCTAGCTGATGTACTCTGACCTCAATATGGGATTTACTCATGTCTCATAATCTGACACCATACTCTCAGGATATACTTTCTAACATCATGGCTCACCTTTCAGTCTCTCTCTCTCTCTCTCTCTCTCTCTCTCTCTCTCTCTCTCTCTCGTTCTTTACTTTCAGTTTTTACCACTAGGCCTTTCATTCGCTCTGACTTCCATTAGAGGGCAGCTCCGATAGCATTCTATATTTTTGTCAAAAATAAAATCTTTCCCGTTCTACAAGCGTCTCTTTATTTCAGCCGGGCTACAACCTGACAGCATGTAACCATGGGTAACCACAGGTAACCATGACAACGAGAGATTATAGAGAAAGTAGGAGTGTAGAGGCGCAGTGTGAGGCAGTGGTGGCTCAAGTGGTTAAGGCTGTGGATTTTTGATTGGCTGATCGGGGTTCAAGCCCCAGCACCACCTAAGCTCCACTGTTGGGCAATTTAGCAAGAACCTTAACCCTTTCTGCTCCAGGGGTGCTGTATCATAACTGCCCCTGCACTCTAACCCCAACTTCCTCAGCTGGGATAAGAAAAGTACCCCACTGTGCTGTAATGTATGTGTGGCGATAATAATAGAGGATAAGTCCATCCTGACCACAGTAAAGTGTTTATATTGAGGTGTTTAGTGATTCTGCTGCTGGTTTTTAGGAAGTGATGTAGGTGCTGGAGGTCGATCTCTGAGCTGACATTGTTGAGGTTGATGGTGGTATCAGGTATTAGATGGACAGGAGAAAAGACTAAAGCTCTGCCGCATCGTCGTCTTTTGATACAGAGCATGAGCGAGGGATCAATCAGCTGCCTTCAGAATGGAACAGAGTCTGACTTTACTGTTATACTTTTTTCTGTTCTCTTTCTCTTCCACCCTCTTCATCTCTCTCTCCCTCTCTCTGTTGGTGGAATGTCTCTTCTCATCCTCTCTCACTCTTCTCTCCCTGCAGCCGAAGACCTCCTGGCGCTCCCACCCGGCCCACCATAATCCGCCCTGCTGAGCCCTCCCTTCTAGACTAGGCCTTCACCACACACACACACACACACACACACACACACACACACACACACACTGCGTATATGGGCCAACAAAGAGAAATCGAGTGATCTAGTGAGCGATGGAGGAGGCTGCAGGGTTAGAAAGCTGCGGATTTGTGGATTTGTGTCTGTACAGCCAGCCTGACCAATAAATATCCACCTGTCTAGTTTGTTCAGACTGTTCTGTCATATAAAAAACGCTGCTAATTTCCTCCTTTTTAGGCACATGATCGAAATTCCACATGCAGGCTGTACTATTAGTACGATTAATCAAACCACTTCTCTACATTTTTTGTTTGTTTCCTCTATATTATTTTCCTCGGGTTGGCCTCCAGGGGGCGCTGCTTTAACTGTGCGATGATGAGATTTACTTTGGGTGACGTTTTTCTGTTTTGTTCATCTCTCTCTCTCTCTCTCTCTCTCTCTCTCTCTCTCTCTCTCTCTCTCTGAATGTAAAACAGCGTCCGCTCACTAGGAACTAGCCGAGACCTTTATTATATATATTTGTTTTTAATTTCTAGTAAATATAATATTATTGTTTTTTTTGTTTGTTTGTTTGTTGTTTCCTTTCCGCATCTCGACTAACCCTCCCACTCGACTAAGAAAAGAAGACGCCGTCGTTCTCGCCATCTTTCCGTCAGCCTTTAAAATCATGAGGCGTAATTTTAATAAATTCACTAAAGGACGTTTAGATTATTAGCAGGTGGAAGTTAAATACGGCGCGTGGAATAATCACCGCTCTTCTGTAAACGTTCTGCGTGTCTGCGTAACAATATCGCGCGCGCGCGCGTGTGTGTGTTTATGGCTAGCATAGCGTCTCAGGTTTTCACAACTCCTGATTGGTTAACCGAGTTTCTATCACTTATTCATATTCCCTTCAGCCTCTGTTTCACCTTCAGGGACGGAACGAGCATCGTTAAAAGCGGGCAGATGGGGAGAGTACGCGATGGGGGGGTAGTTTTGACCAATCAGACGCGAACAAGGAATTTGTAGTTAGCGGACGAACACAAGTCACGTTTTACGACACGTTTGCAAAAAACAATAACCTCACTTTTTCCTCATTAAGTTATTTATTAAGTTGAAAAAAATACATAATTTGAAACCTTCTATAAATGTGGATAAGAAGATGATAAAGCGTTCGAAATCGTACCCAGACCTCATGCTAATGTTTTGGTTTTGTTTTTCCTTGTAATTTGGTCTAAACTACCCCCTCAGGTTGGAGATTTGAACCCAGACTGTATGAACAGGGTGGGAAAAATGGAGCGCATGCATACTCTACATGTACATGAACTGTAAAATGCTTCCTTTTAAATAATAATAATAATAATAAATGATAGTTGTTAATAATAAAGCATTCGCGTGTCGGCGGACGGAAAGACGAAGCCGCCGACGTCACGAGCGATCGCAAGCAAACAAGTCGGTTACTAATAAACACATTAACAGGGCCGAGGGACAGGGGGACGGCTTTGAGGTTATATACATGTGCAGTTTGGATTTTTAATTTCTTTCTTTCTTTCTTTTCCTTTTTTTTTTTTTTTTGAGTGTATTATTTATAACCCGGGCATTTGTCATGGAAGTTTTTGATTTCCCCTTTTTTTTTTTTTGTTTGTTTGTTTGTTGTTGTTTGTTTCTATGCTTTCGGAGAAATCATGTGTGTAGGATAGTGCAGGGAGGCGGTCCGAAGACGCGTCACGTCACACGACGCCTTCGACAAGAAATCTATAAACAAACAGAAATAAATCAGAGCTGAAGAAGGGGAATTTACCCGGAATTATGATCGGCCCTAACTTCGGTCCCTGTGGTGTTTCCGGTCATCAGATTGACGCAGAATGACGGTGTTCGGTGTTCGATTTTTTTTAACGGGTTCAAAGGGGTGATAACTGCTGATAAGGATGATTGTGATGATGATGATGTTGATGATGATGATGATTTCTGGGTTTTGCTTTTGGATTAATCGTGATTTTTTTTTTAAAAAAAAACTGATATGGAGAGACGAAGGACAGAGAATTCCGGTACCTCAAAAATGAAGTACAGTAAAATAAATGAGTGAGGTCAGATGTCTCGAGGTTTTAATCCTGATCTGATTCACTTATGCACAGCGTGGCTATGATGTCATATTTACATTCTAATAAAAGGCTCTATATAAGTATATAGAAGACTAATCGTAGCCACGCCCACCGAGCGTAATCTCTCCTCCGTCACTCTCCATGCCTCTCATCTCTCGGGTTTCCTGCGGGAGAAACACATGACCACCCTGTAGAAGTTCTCCTATTTGTATTCCTTTCATATTTTGTTTTGTTTTTTCTTTTGAAATCATCAATCCTTGTCAAGTGCCTCTGTAGCAATTAATGCACTCTGAGCAAAAAAACAATGGTGGAAAATTGGAAAAACTACGAGCTAATAAAAAGAGGTATTGTGTACAATAAAAGGGACTTCCTGTGGTGATTGGTGTTTCCTTGTGTCCTTGATTTTCCTTTCTGTCTCCTGGCTGCATCTGTCCATCTGCATCTTTCACACACCAACCTCATCCTTAAGACCGTATCAGGCGTACGGGGTTTCTGCAGGTCCTCACTTTTGGTTTTGAACCTTATGTTATAAATCGGTTTATTTATCTGTAGAATCTAGTGCAAAAGTTTGGATATTCTCAGCACACACCTTGTCATGAGGATGTAGGAAAACAATCAACAACACCAAAGTGCTGAAATGGAATGATGCTTCGTGTTAATTTTTATTGTAAAATAAATTTTTATAAAATTTAAAGGGGGGGGGGGGTACAAACTTTTGCATGGTACCATTTTTAACGTTTTCTAGCTGCTGATCAGTTGGCATATGCCGAGAAATATTGACATGAGAATGTAAAATTGAACAAAATGGCCCTATGGTCTTTTTTTAATTAATTTATTTATATTTTTATTATTTATTTTTTATTTCAAGGTGAAATTCTATTGAGAAATCAATGCTAGGAGACGTCTCGGGGATCTGCAGACACCCTGCACTCATCATCTGCTACTCCAGATCTCTCTAAAGCAGTAGTCTTAGTCTCCTAAATGTTTCTTCTGCTCTAAAGGTAGTGTAGATAGTGAGGTTTCAGCAGATCCTCCAGGATTTCAACCAATTTTGTTGCGAGGAAATGAACAGAAAATCAAGAGTGATATATGAGTGAGAAATTCTACTTAAGAGAAAGATAAGGAGTCACGTGTGTAAGTCGAGTAATCGAGCCAGAAATGAGTGCCAGAAGAGTTCAAAAAAAGCTAATGCTAATTTTAAAATGTACCTAAATAATAAAATGTAAATGTTTGTAACTTGTAAAATGAAACATTAGCATCATTCAGTCTCATCCATTCTACTGGAATGGATGCTAGTCTAAGCTAGCGTTAGCAATGAAACCACTAAACGCTTTACAGCTAGTTATCTCAGTGTGTGTTTTCAGAATGAACTCGGAAACTATGCGGATTAATGGGCAAATCCGCTTGACTATAAACAGCTCTAGAAAAGGAAATGTGTCACCCTGATGATGATGAGCTTCCCATTTTGAATCTGGTTCCTCTCAGGGTTCCTTCCTCATATCATCTTGGGGGGTTTTTCCTCACTGCTATCACCTCGATCATTAGAAATAAATCTAAATGTAATATTAAATTGTTATTTTTATATTTCTGTGAAGCTGCTCTGAGACGATGGGCATCTATAGGAAGAAAAATGAATTGAATACTGAAACGTTTTACTGAGGTAGAGCCGAGACGCTCATCCTGGAATCTGATCGGTTGTATTATTACACAGACACACATGGTTTATATACAGCGATCAGCCATAACATTATGACCACCTGCCTAATATTGTGTTGGTCCTCCTTTTGCTGCCAAAACAGCCCCTGACCCGTCGAGGCCTGGACTCCACTAGATCCCTAAAGGTGTACTGTGGGATCTGGCACCAAGATGTTAGTAGCAGATCGTTTAAGTCCTCTAAGTTGTGAGGTGGGGCCTCCATCTTGGTCCACCTCACAACTTACAGGACTTAAAGGATACTTTTGATAGATACTGACCACTGCAGACCGGGAACACCCCACAAGAGCTGCAGTTTTGGAGATGCTCTGATCCAGTGGTCTGGTCATCACAATCTGGCCCTTCGTCAAACTCGCTCACATCCATTTTTCCTGCTTCTAACACATCAACTCTGAGGACAAAATGTTCACCTGCTGCTTAATATATCCCACCCACTAACAGGTGCCATGAGGAGATGATCATCAGTCTTATTCACTTCACCTCTCGCTGGTCATAATGTTATGCCTGATCGGTGTATAGTGTAAATCCATTAGTTGGATGAGAAAAGAAGTCATTATTTTACTTATTTTATTTTTAGTACTGCAGGTGAATTTCAGGGGGTCAATACTTTTGCACTTTGCAAGCCAGCGAAAAAAACAAAACAAAACGATGACCCCATTTTGCGACGTGTGGTCAAATGTGAAAGTAGGTCACTGCAAGATGCTCGAGTCACTTCATGTTAGTATGAGGTTGCCTTTCCGAAACTGATAAATCACATACACACACACACACACACACACACACTCACACACACACACACACAAAACCAGCTCGTCAGTCAGTTGTCGCTTCTCCACACGCGTGTGTTTATCATGTCTGCACACTCATCTCATCTCTCTTTTCTCATCGCTCTCATTACGGTTGTTCTCAAACAGACGTCCGGCTCCGCGACGGAACCAGTGGTGACCACCAAACGTCCAGAACAGCAGCGCTGCAGTGCATCATGGGAGCCCAGAGAAACCAGAGGAAGAGTTTCTACAGTTCTGTTTAACTAAAAGTTGTTTGTTTTTTTAATTTTTTTCCTCAGAAAAGTTAAGTGTGCAACCTAAAAGTGTGCACTTTAGGACCTGGCTAGTGCTTTTTGAGTCTGTAGTTATGAATCTGATCAAGATTTACCTCAGAAAATAAAAAGAAATGTCTCGAGTCACAAAGGAACGGGATGAAAAAAGAGGAAATGTTTAAGTTTAATGGTGTTTTAATGATGAACTTCACTGCTATGTAGCTAAATTTATTATTACACCCATTTTCCAGATGATTGAAGGTCTTAGATTACTTTAACGCTTACTACACTCACCATGAATGTGTTTTTAAACATAAACATTAACCTTACAAATATTCCTGAGGTATAATAAATGTGTTTGAGCTAGCATGGTGGTTTATTTATAGCTAAATGCTAAAATATTGTGCTGACTGAAGTTTGCTTCTTTTTAGTTGATTTTTCGCTATCTAACAGTTTAAGGCAGTCTAATTAATAATGCGAATCTTTCCCGGGAATCACTTTCTGTAACTGGGATTTACGATCACTCAGAGATACCTCGTAGTTTTAGTCACGTTTTAGGTTTTTTTTTTCCCCTGGTGTTCAGCTATAGAAATAAAAATCTTAGTCGTTTTTTTTTTCCTATGAAATTTTCCCATGATTTCCTTTTTTTAATTGTTTTAGGAAATTAGCTGGATTGGGATTGAAAATGTAGACTCCCTATACAACTCTGCTTATATTTATTAGTGTGTAGCTGTGAAGATTTATTCAGATTTATTCAGACTGTGTATTCGATATATATGTATATATATATATTACACAAGAATCGAAAGATTTTTAAAAATTCAATTTATTTGATTTTCTTTCTGACTATACGGACTCTTTACCTCAGAACACGCAGCTAGTCCGCGGTTTTGTTGCAGCCGTGAAGAAAACGACAGGAAATCGTGTTCTGATGCATTTTATTACTGTCAGTTTGGAGATCTTGTACGTCTGAAGCCTCTCCAGCGAAACTAGAATCATTGTGTTATGATGTGAAATTAAATTAAATCCATTCCCAAGAATTTTTCATTTTTTTTTATATGAGAATTAATCAATGTGTGAAACTTTATTTCTGAAGCTGTAAGATCTCCAGAGAACTATAAACTTTTCACAAATGACTTACTGCTAAACAAAAAATATTATTATTATTATTATTATTATTATTATTATTATTATTATTATTATTAAGAAGAAGAAGAAGAAGAAGAATAGGTATTTTTTATATTTTGGAAAAATATTTTTTCATAAAAATAATTAATAATTATTTAATTTTATTATTTTATTTTAAAATAAAATAAAATTTAAATAATTATTAAGAGCTAATTATTACTATTGGATATTAATAGAATAACACAGTCAATAACAAAAGAATAAATAAAATATAAAGTCAATAAACAGATTAATAAAAGTTTTTTTTCTCTACATGAGCCAAAGTGGGGTTTTTTTGTCTCTTTACAGACATCAAGAAGGTGAAATTAAAATTAAATTAATTTTAATTTTATTTCAAAAGTCAGACATTTTTATTATTTTGGAATTTTATTGCTTTAGTGTTTGTTGATTTTGTAAAACAGCTTTTACACCGACATAGAAATGGATTTAAATGCAAGCTAAATTGGATGAAACGTGCAAGTGAATGGATTGTCAATAGGCCACTTTATTAGGAACACCTGTTATCCAACTCATTGGGGTTTTGTTTGTATCACACATGAAAAATAAACATGTTTCTAGCTGGGTTTTAAAGATTCATAAATACAAGTGTTGGCTAATTCACAGATTCTGTCCGGATACCTGCTGGACTTTCCTTTTCAGCAGCAGGGTTTCTGATGTTCCACGGATTTAAACTGGTGCTTGATAATGATCTTATAATGGAACGGAGTTTATTTGTGAGATCATGAGGTTTAAATTTCAGCAAGAAAAACTGTTACAGGTTAATGATCCTAGCAAGCCTTATATACGTGTGTGTGTGTGTGTGTGTGTGTGTGTGTGTGTGCGTAGAAAAGAACATATTCACGAGTCTTTCCATAATAGCACCAATTACAGATACACACACACACTAATAAAACAGTGAAGTCTTTGACACAGATTTAGTATTTTTCACATCTTCATGTCTTATTTCAGTACAGTACATGGTGTAGAAGGTGGGCACTTGTGACATTTTGCCCCATCAGTGGCAGTTTTAAAGCAATTAAATACACAGAAATATCAATATTGATTTTCAATTTTAAAGTTGGTGTTGAGGTCAGGTCATTGTGAAGTTCCTCCACACCAAACTCACTCATCCATGTCTTTATGGACCTTGCTTTGGTCACTGGTGTGCAGTCATGTTGGAACAGGAAGGGGTCATCCCCAAACTGTTCCCACAAAGCATGAAATTGTCCAAAATGTCTTGGTATTAAGCTGAAGCATTAAGAGTTCCTTTCACTGGAACTAAGGGGTCCAACCCCTGAAAAACAACACCTGAACTCAATGATTTGGAGAGGTGTCCCAATACTTTTGCCAATATATTGTTTAATTTTTTCGTTTGGAATTGAAATGTTCTCGATCATAAAGTTGCTTCCTGACTGTGTGTGTTGTTAAAAGTGCTATAGAAACAAAAATAAACGCTGATGCTGCAATATTAAGTGTGTCACGCTAAACCAGGAAGAGCTGCTGCATGTGACACACTTGGCAAGTTTCCCCAAACTGCACACTGAGTGCACTGGAGGTGGTGATGAAGGGGAACTAGAAACACAGACACACAATTACAGAAAATATGACGTGCCAAAGAGGTCAAAACTAGGCCAGGAAAAGTGAACAGGAAATGGATCTCATGGCATGAAGTCACCCGAAACAGCCATTTAATATTTTTAGTAATCATCTCTGATGTGACAGCGAACCCACGCGACAACTTATCCCCACTCTCCCCTAGTGTGTGTGGCCTTACATGTATTACACAGATTAATAGGTCACCATTAAAACATAAGGTCCAGCAGATGGTGACCTCAAAGCTCTGTGTTCTTAAGCCACTGTTGTTATGTGGTGCAAAAGTTTGTGCACCTTTGCTTTAACATTAAGAATTTTTTATTTTTTATTTTTTTTATTTAAATATTTTACAAATAACAAAACTTACACAAAGGTATGTCAAGATATTAATCGCAAACAAAGCAAATGGTTTAAATCTTTTACAAAATTATTTAGCTTTTTTTAGGTTTCTGAAAGCAAATCTCTCTCCATATTTTATTTTATTTTATTTTATTTTATTTTATTTTATTTTATTTTATCATCATTTCCACTCTACGGTTGTGATCTTTCCAACATTTTTACATAATGGTTTTTACTGTTACTAACATTTTCCCTAAAACGCCCTGCTTCCTGTTTCTGCTCTTCTCCTGCACTCTAAAAGGTTGATATTTTCTGTTTGGTTTTTTGTAATATTTAGCCAGCAAACACTGCAGTGTGCCTCCTAAAGCGAGTCGACTGCGATGAACACTTAATATGAATCATATTTAAAAAAATTTTAAACTAAGAAAACCCTGATACATGAACATGAGAGAGAGTGAAAACATGAGAGAGAGTGAAAACATGAGAGAGAGTGGAAACATGAGAGAGAGTTGGTGAAAGAGATTCATATTTCTTTCAATTCCTGACCCAGAAACGAGACAGGATGCTAACTTTGCACAAAACAGATTTCTTTTCTCTTTCCTTTCTCCTCTCATTAACTTGGTTAAGTCTCGGAATTAGTTTACCAGATCAAATCTTTAGTTTCGCTTTCTTTTGTTTCACACTTTTTGACATTTTCGGCGTGGGGACGGATGAGAAGGGAGTTCTCTTGATATAATGACATGACATTATGCTTCACAGACGTCTTTGGTGCATGTGCAGCGACTGCTAGAACTACAGTCGGTGGTGGGTGTTAATGACGTGCTTTTCAAACCTCACACTGTTCTGGAGATAGTAGTGGTGTGACACAGACCGTATATCTGTCTCTCCATCTCTATTTAGCACAACGAATCTCTGTATTATTTTTTAGCTGTGTTTAGAATTAAACCTGAAGGGAATGTGAGGCTTGTTGTTTAAGTTAAATACAAACCCTGGGATATGGTAGCAGTGTCAGTATAATGTTCTGAATTCTGGCTCCGTTCTTACAAACAGTAATTAAAAACAGCGACAAAACCACTGTGTCCAGTTACTTTAAACCTTTACGCAAATAAAGAGTGACCTCCATATTCGGTGAGAGCTGAAAGGGGTAAAGACGTAGGTTAGCATCCGAAGATCAAAGATCACACACTGCTTCTCCTTTAGGGATGACCAACATTAATCTTGGAATATTGAACTATATGTCTTATGTTCTGTAAACCTGCTTCGAGACAATGTCCATTGTTAAAAGCGCTATAGAAATAAAATTGAATTGAATTGAATTTATTTATTTTGTTTTGTATTTTACAATGGACATTGTCTCAAAGCAGCTTTACAAAAGAAGAGAAACGGAGAAAGGGGAGGGGAAAAATGAAAATAAAATAAAAATATATATAAAAAAACTAAATACCTAGAAATAAGAATAAATTATTAAATTAAATTATTAAACTATTTTATTTTATCCCTAATGAGCAAGCCTGTGGCGAAGGTGGCAAGGAAAAACTCCCTGGGATGATATGTGGAAGAAACCTTGAGAGGAACCAGGCTCAGAAGGGAACCCATCCTCATTTAGGTGACACTAAACAGTAAATAATGTAACTGTAACTGATTCATGTCCTTTCTACAACAGCAATCAATGGCCTATGAGGAACTATTAGGTCATTGTAGTTTCTGAGGTCATTATAGACACTAGGTCTTTGCTGTCAGAAGCTGACAGATGAAATGGCAGATCTTTGACTGTATGAAAGTCCCCAAGTGACTCTGTCCATGTTTGTCTCCTGGTCCTCACAGATCCATCCACAGCATCAGTGGGCACCACCAAGCGACGAGACTCTGACCAGGGGAAGGGCAGTGGTCACAATGGAAACTGGCAAACACTGGGAGCTCAGGAGTGGGGTGTATAGCTCGACAGAGAAAGACAGAGAGAGAAAGAGAAAGATATTAAGTATGATTCTGATCATGTGATGTTTAAGACAATGTAGATTATGTGTAAAGTGCAGGCAGGGACTCCGGCAAGACTAGCTATGACAGCATAACTAAAAGGGAGAGCCAGAAGGTGATAGACATGAAGGCTTCCCAGGACATAAAATGTCCAACCACTTCACAGTCAGTGACCTGAGCGACTTGAAAGGGTGGTAAGGTGACAGCATCCAAACATCCCAGTACACCAAACACTCTATGCCCATGGACCTTCCAGATCTGCTCCTTTACCTAAGAAAACTATACATTAAAAGCTTGACTAAACAAATGTGTCTTCAGCCTAGACTTAAACACTGATACTGTGTCTGAATCCTGAACACTAATTGGAAGGCTGTTCCATAACTGTGGGGCTTTGAAAGAAAAAGCTCTGCCCCCTGCTGTAGCCTTTGCTACTTGAGGTACTACCAAATAACCAGCACGCTTTGATTGGAGTAGGCGTGGCGGATCATGAAAGACTAAAAGATCGCTCAGGTACTGCGGCGCGAGACCATTTAGTGCTTTATAGGTCATTAACAGAATTTTATAATCAATGCGATATTTGACTGGGAGCCAATGTAGTGTGGCTAAAATAGGAGTGATGTGTTCATATCTTCTGGTTCTAATTAGGACTCTAGCTGCTGTGTTCTGGAGTAACTGGAGCTTGTTTCTGCTCCTACTGGAACATCCAGACAGTAAGACATTACAATAATCCAACCTAGAGCTAACAAAAGCATGAACAAGTTTCTCTGCATCATGAAGCGACAACATATTCCTTATCTTGGCAATATTTCTGAGATGAAAGAAGGCTACCCGAGTGATATTATCTACATGAGCTTCAAACGAAAGACCAGAGTCAATAATCACACCAAGATCTTTTACTGCTGGACAAGATGAAACCGAAAGACCATCCACCGTTACTCTGTAATCAGAAAGCTTACTTAGCTTAGCTGCATGTGGTCCTAGTACTAGCACCTCTGTCTTGTCCGAGTTAAGCAGGAGGAAGTTAGTGGCCATCCAGTGTCTAATGTCCTTTACACATTCTTCTATCTTAATAAGCTGGTGTCTCTCATCTGCTCTCACAACATATAGCTGTGTGTCGTTGGCATAACAGTGGAAGCTAATACCATGTTTACAAATAATTGCACCAAGGGGTAACATATATAGGGAGAAAAGCAGTGGGCCTAAAACAGAACCTTGTGGAACACCGAACATAACCTTGGTATGCATAGAGAAGTTACCATCTAGATCTACAAACTGATAACGGTCAGTCAAATAAGACCTGAGCCAGGAGAGGGCTGTTCCCTTAACACCAACAACATGTTCTAGTCTATCAAGTAGAACAGTGTGGTCAATGGTGTCAAAAGCTGCACTACGATCCAGTAGCACCAGTATGGAGACACAACCCTGATCAGAAGCCAGTAACAGGTCATTTACCACTTTAACCAGTGCTGTCTCTGTGCTATGATGAGGCCTAAATCCTGACTGATACATTTCATAAATGTTATTTCTATGCAGGTCTGAACATAACTGCTGTGCTACAGCCTTTTCTAGGATCTTGGAGATAAAGGGCAGGTTTGATATCGGTCTATAGTTAGACAGCTGACAGGGGTCGAGGTCTGTTTTTTTAATCAGTGGTTTGATAACTGCTGGCTTAAAAGATTTAGGCACGTAGCCAGTGCTAAGGGAAGAATTTATGATTTTTAGAAGGGGTTCGGTAGCTACTGGTAATATCTGTTTAAGGAAAGACATGGGTAAAGGATCTAGAATGCAGGTTGAAAGTTTTGAAGAAGAAATTAGTGAAATTAGACCAGGCTCTTGAAGTGGAGTGAAGCATTCAAAGCTCTGATCAGAAATAGTTATATTATGTAAAAAATTGTCTAACAAATAATTTGGTTTTAAATTAATAGTCTGAATTTTTTGTCTGATATTGTCAATTGTTTCACTGAAGAAATTCATGAAGTCATTGCTGCTGCATGTAGATGGTGTGCGCTTTTCTACAGTGGTTTTACTCCTAGTTAGTTTTGCTACAGTACTAAATAAAAATTTTGGATTGTTTTTGTTATCTTCGATCAGGGCAGAGAGATACGCTGATCTAACAGCGCTAAGACAATTTTTGTATCTCAGAAGGCTTTCCTTCCACGCTAACTGAAATACTGCTAATTTAGTTTGACGCCAATTACGTTCTAGTTTCCTAGGTGATTGTTTTAAAGCTTGTGTGTGGTCGTTGTACCAGGGTGCTAATTTCTTCTCGTTAATTATTTTCCTTTTAAGTGGAGCTACAGTATCTAGGGTGTTCCGAAACATTGACTCCAGGTAATCAGTCGCCTGATCAAGTTCTGTAGGGTCAGACAGCGAACCAATCATGTGTGATAATTCTGGGAGACTATCGGTAAATCTCTCTGCAGTAGCAGAAGTAAATGTACGCTTGATACGGTAACGTGACACCTTGCGCATCTCATGTCTAAGACGAATTTTAAATGAAACAAGATAGTGATCTGAGATAGCTTCCGACTGTGGAAGAGTGACTATGTTTTCTATATTTAATCCAAATGTAAAAATGAGATCCAAAGTGTGACCTCCATTATGAGTGGGTCCTATTACATTTTGATTAACACCTAATGAATCTAAGATGGATACAACTGCTGTTCTCAGAGGGTCTTCTGGCTTATCAAAATGAATGTTGAAGTCTCCTACTATTAGTGCTTTGTCTAAAGAAACAACAAGGTTTGAAGTAAAATCTCCAAATTCACTGAAGAATTCAGAGTATGGCCCTGGGGGTCTGTAAAGAACAATTAGTGGAATTGGCTCTGTGAACTTATTTTTTGTTGCTACATAGGATATGTTGAACTGATGTCTGGGTTTTTGTGTGGCACCTAGCTTATTATCATGAATAACTGCGACACCTCCTCCAGTGTCTGTTAGATGCGGTTGATGTATATAGCTAAAACTAGGCAGACAAGCTTCATTTAATGCTACATACTCGTTTTGTTTAATCCATGTTTCTGTTAAACAGGTGCTGGCTGTGCATTCACTATCATCTAGTTTTATGTTAATCAGGTTACTAAAACAAATTTTCTGGTTTCTGTTAAAACATTTTCATTTGGCTCGGGGAATAGACGCAGTCTCAATGTTATGAACCCTGAGTGACGACTCATTGCAGCTAGCAGATGGTCTGATTAGCCTGCTTGTCTGCTCCCTGGCTCTGGCCCTGGATTGTCACAGATTAACTAGATCTGCTCGAAGACTATGTGCTATGCTGCAAGAAATGAGAGCAGCACCCTCCCGAGTGGGATGGACACCATCCCATCCTAACCTAGCACCACCTAGACATCCAGCAGTTCAGCGACCATAACCTGCTGTAAGCTACATCGCCACACCGCATTGGGATGGGGCCAGAGCATACTACAGCATCGGACATCCCCTTCGCTCCTCTTCGCACCTCTACAACATTACTCTTAGTAACCTCAGAGAATTGATCTCGTACGATACGATGCACATAAACGCTGCTGGATTTTACACCCAAACACCAAAATCTCCATCCAGAACGTTCTGTTTGAGCTGCAAGAGAACCAAAAGCTAGTTGTGCTTTTTGTCGCTACGGCAACCGGTACTCTCTCAAAATGTCAATATTCATGGGGATGAAGGGAAGCATTCTCTTAGGCATAAAAATATTATGTAAAATAAATGTCTAGGAGTTTTATTTTAATACAATTTTTTCATCGTTTCTCTGCGCTAGATGTCGTGTCCATGTATCTATGCTGCTGCAGAGAAGAAAAGTGGAGGCAGGAAGCTTATTTAAGGAAGATCTGAAGGATGTTATTACCCTGTGGGTTCATGGGCTTGGTTATGTTATTATTATGTGTTTATTAATCTGATTCGATGTATGTGTATAGCGCCTTTTACAATGGACCTTGTCTCAAAGCAGCTTCACAAAAGTAGAGAAACAGAGAAAGGAGAAAAATAAATTATTAAATTAAATGATTAAACTATTTTATCCCTAATGAGAAGCCTGAGGTGACGGTGCTGAGGAAAAAACTCCCCGTGATGATATGAGGAAGAAACCTCGAGAGGAACCAGGTTCTGAAGGGAACCTCATCCTTATTTGGATGACACTGGACAGGAAATAATGTCCTTTCTACAACAGCAATCAAGGGCCCATGAGGAACTATTAGGTAAGTGTAGTTTCTGAGTCCATTATAGACTTAGCTCTAATTCCTTGCTGTCAGATGAAACGGCAGATCTGTGACGGTGTGAAAGTCCCCAAGTGTCTCTGTCCACGGCTGTCTCCTGGTTACAGACTGTCCACACAGATCCATCCACAGCATCAGCGAGCACCACTGAGCGACGAGACTCTCAGACCAGGGGTACAGGCAGACAGACAGGTTATCAGACAGACAGGTTCATGTGCTTGGTTATGAGACTCTTCTGTTATTATTATGTGAACACTCCCTCCCCCCCCCACAACCGTTCTACCCCATCCATCTTTAGGCGGAAAAGAATCAGATATGATCTTGATGGTATTTGGTTTTCACTACAGCGGTGTTTACTCTAAACTTACTTACTGCTCTGTAGGACAGACAACTTTATGAGAGATGAAAAACAATTCTGTGTATATATTTTTTTTAGCCCCGAGTTTGTTGAGCTGGTTTATTTTCAGAGAATCGGTTTTCATGCAGGCCCTGTGTGTGTGTGTGTGTGTGTGTGTGTGTGTGTGTGTGTGTGTGTGTGTGTGTGTGTGTGTGTGTGTGTTTGCTCGTTTCCTTCATCACACCTTTGAAACAATTTCTTCACACTGAGGTCGAGCAGTTAGCCAAAAAAAACAAACAAAAAAAAAAACAGAAACCAAAACCTTTTTAAAATTTATTTATTATTTTATTTAAATGGATATTAAAATGAGTTTTTTTTTTTGTTTTTTTGTTTTAGTTTCTGAATTCGTCTTTCATACTTTTTTGTATTTACAGACGCTGTGCTGCAACTGTCCACCCACCTTAATGTGACAGAGTGAACACACAGTGTGTCTCTCAGCGTGTGTGTGTGTGTGTAAGTGTGTGTGTGTGTGTGTGTGTAGGAGCGTACCAGAGTGGGAGTTATCTTTCACGCTGCCTCTTCAGCCATTGCTCAGCATTTTATCTTGTCTAGAGGATCGTCACCTGTGCTTCAGAGTGCTTCAGACGTTTGGCCTGCAGGACTGCACAGACATGGCTGATGGTCGTTTTTTAAAACCTTCCGTGTTTGTAGTGGACGGTGGAACCGGTTTCCCGCCGCCGCTGCCCCCCAAACCGGGACAGAGACGAATCCAGAAACGGAAGAAGCTTCTGATCCAGAACCTGCTGGTGGTGCTGGTGTGTCTGGCTTTGGCTGGTTTATTAGTGGAGGGTTTCTTCATCTACAGACTCCACCACACTAACCAAACCCAGGTGTCTGTAAGTGCTGTCCATCATGACTTCTTCTGTTCTGACTTTCTTCTGGTCTCGGTTCTGCTGAAAAACTTTCGCACCTTAAACAGCACCTTATTCTACCTTTGCCCTTGCTGCTTCTGAGCACTTCTTTTTATTTTCTTTTTTAAAAACGATGGTGTGGTTTTGAATTGTGAAACACTTTCTTTATTACACACACACACACACACACACACACAAACCAGAACTGTATTACTCATGATGGTAAGTAGTAAGCTTTGATTAAGTAACTGAAGGTTTTACTTGTGTAATGAGTGAGTTACAGCACATGAAGCTGACATATTCCTTAACTTAATCGATTCCTCTTCCTCCTCAACCTGCTCCTCTGCTCACCCTTTATACCTTTATATATTTTATTTTATTCTCCGTACACATTCATTTTCTTCTTATCTTTGAGCATCCATAACTCAGGGAAGTGAATCCAATTGCGTTGGAATTACACGAGCGTATAGAATTTGGTGATTTCATTAGAAAAATGCTTAGAAAAAATAAACTAAATAAAAATAAACTTTTGGATCGTTTAAAAAAATCAGAGCTTTACAATTCAATTCGATTTTGTTTGTTAGGCGCATTTAGCGATGGATATTGTCTCAAAGCAGCTTCACAGAACATAAGAAATATTGTAGAAAACGTTCAAGATTGTTATTAGACAAAAACGTTTAAGATTAATATTCGACTTATGTTAAAATGTATTTGTATTTACTAACTTATATAACTTTTAACTATTCTCCATCTTGCATTACGATCATTTTATATTCGGATATTTAAAATTTTTCGCCCTATTAAATCTATGTCAGGCGCAACACAGTGGGCGTCCGGTATTCATAGTAATAGTTTCATATCATTCAACAGACTCTCATATTATTCTATCAGACCTGGATCTAGTGTACTTATGGTTAAAAATAAGTCAGTGCATGCCGACTCCACCTCTTCCTTGAAGCCCACCACATGCGAGATGCAGCTTCCTGTAAATGATGCAGCAGGACTGACCGACAGCCGAAACTCTTCTGGGTTCTGGGTTTTCTGGTTCATTTTTTTTTTCAGCTTGTATACATATACATTATATAAGCAAGGTGAAGTGGAATTTCCCAAAAGCACTGGGTTTTTTCTCAGGATAACGTATTGAAGCTTCGGTGTTGTGTTGATAGACTGGAGTCTGGGACCAGCGTGTGCATCAACATTTCACGATAAAATATATATAAAAAATTTAAGTTAAGTTAAGTTAAGTTAAGTTAAGTTAAGTTAAGTTAAGTTAAGTTAAGTTAAGTTAAGTTAAGTTAAGTTAAGTTAAGTTAAGTTTTTTTTGGCCGCTAACAGCAAGTGTTATTTGGCATTTTAAATGTTTTTTCTCCAATGTAATGAAACTAGCAATAACACGACCCCTAACCGCCACCCAAGAAACACAAATTTTCAGAAAAAGACTTCAATAAATATGTATTTTATGTTACGTGACACCTCAGGAAGCATCTAGGATATCATCATTATTATAAAAACTCTTCCTCTGGTCTTCTGCTTCTAAAGATACCATAATTCTTTTTTTTTTTTTTTCCAGTCAGGAAATAGTTTATTCCATGTGAATGGAGTGTAAAAGTTAAGAAAAACCATGCTGCTCAAACTCACACAGGCACTTTGTGTTTATATTCAGAATTATGAACCATTTTTTTCCACTATAAACCCCATAGAACTTTTTCTTCTGACTACGCATGCAAAGGTTGAAGTTTCAGACAGACCACACGACATAGCATGTTTGCTGTTTCCTCCTTCTGACCTGCATGCTGGTGGGCCGGTCCACCTTCTGTGGTTTGCTCTGCAGCCGTCTTTATCTTTTCATGCATGTGCATCTTATCAGATATCATCTAAACCATGCTTGCTCTCTTTCAGATTCCTGCTCAGCCGAAGACCGAAGCACTACAAGGTAAAGAACGCACCGAGTCAGACCCTTTATGTACTATTTAAAATGAGTGTCCTGAAAACACCCCGTAAACCAAAGACCACTGAAAGAGAGCCTACAGCCACCATATTAGCAAGAATGTTCAAGGGGTTGCTATAAACTTACAGAGAAAAACCACCGAAGCAGAAGAACACACAGGGGTACACGCACAAACTTATCTGGAAACGAACTACAGCCCACAGCTCCGAGCTCTGCCCCCTAAACTTTTGACCTTGTGTGTATCGCACACACGCTATGGAATTGACGAACACACACATGCTAGCCAGAGAGTATCGTTTTAAAATATGTTGAAATGAAAATGAAATAAAAATAGTGAGCTTTATTGATCAATGCTAATTATAGAGCGGTATTCGGAGCTGCTAACATCAATAGCTGAAAATACGGAAGGTTTTTCGTAATGTTTAGAACTTCCCTCATCCCTAATCAGAGCTTTGATTTAATAAATTGGATAGAAATGTTCATCTGATGTGAAGAACTCATGCGGTTTAAATATAATTCGCTCCTTGAGGTAAACTGTACCAGATCCGTATAAAGATTTTCTGAGTACAATCCTGACTGCACAAGATTAACCATGAACTGATGATTTAACAATCCAAATGTTGACTTTCTTTTTGTTTACTAAAACGCCTGAGAATAATTAGTCTCACACTGAATCTTTAATGGCAGTAATCATAGATACATAGTTCTGAGACGCTCTAAAGTCACACTATATCTGAAGAAAGACCAGGAAGTAAGCTGTAACACAAATCCAGTTCCCAGTACAGATGACCATGTTCACACTGAACCTTTGTTCGTTTCAGGAGAACGAATTAAGGAGCAACCTTCCAAGGAGTCGAGGCCACCTACGATCCCCAATCCGTCAAAGCCTCTTGCACATCTGACAGGTGAGGCTGAGCTTCTCCACATCACACCACTCCCATTGTGCAGTTCATGTCTTATCGAACATGTTTACATCCATGTGTCTGTTATTTTTGAACAGTCGCTAAGAAACCTGAAAAGGAAGGAATCGTGGAATGGAATGGTAATGAAAATGGAGAGTCCTTTGTTTACCAGTTCAAGTACAAAGATGGGAAGCTGATCGTTCGGAAAGAGGGCTACTACTACGTGTACTCCAAGCTTAGCTACAGTGCAGACAGCACTTCCTTCAGCTATACGGTGGAAAGGGACACAACGCGCTATCTGGGTAAATCCATCACGCTCCTCAGACACAACAGATACAACGCGAAACCGGTCCACAAAAGCAACGTGAGGGACAGCTACCTGGGCGGGGTCTTTCATCTGCTGAAGGACGATGGGCTTTTCGTTCACGTCAGTAACGGCTCTCTGATTCGTCTATATATGTCCGCTGATAACTTTTTCGGCATGTTTATGCTGTAGATAGAATATCGGCACATGTTTATAACCATAGGCGCCGGCTTCCTGGGTGCTGGACTTTAGAATTCTTATCTAGATATCTTATATTTAGACATTTAAGTTAGAAATGTACTCCAGTTGGAGAGTAATGGTAATAATGGTGATATTAGCTGTCTTCTATGTGGTCTGTTCACACTATCAGTGATGTGATTAGTTATTTTCAGTGACAGATGGCTGTGTAAAGGTTGTACATTTCCATACGATGTGGTGTGGTACAACTAACCCTGTGGTATCTCTTTAGAAAGTGTGTCTGGTGGACCCTCAGGGGCAATGACGTATAACCAGAGGGTCTGTGAATGTTTTTTAAATGTACTGTTTGACTGATCACTTAAATTGAATTGGATTAATCTGTAACCTAAGAGCAAGTGAGACTATAAATAATGAACTCAGGCCTAATGTGGTCTAGCTCGGGAATAAAAATCACTCTGGCTCTAACAAATTTGACTCGGATTAGATTTGGAAAAAAATACACCATCGGCTCAGGATTCCTGGTTCCTAAATGTTTGAGGAGAAGCCCTGTCCTGTGGTAAGAGGTAAATTCTGGCAGGGTAGAACATCGCTCTGGTATGTGGCTTGGGATGCAGCCAGTAACAGAAGGAGGAAGCAACTGTCAAAGACATTAACCATGTTCTTAGGTGCCAGATTTTTTCTTTATTTTAAGACTCGCTGTACTGCTAGAGCTGTTGATTAGCCAAACACAACAGCTTGATGAGTTGATGAGTTTTGTCATTAGGAACACATTTATTCTGTCAAATTAGCAGGGCAATCCTTGATTCAGGAAATTTTACACAACGTTAGTCAACGGTGCAACAACTCCGACTACACGTTTCCGATACCACTCACAAAATTCTAGACTTTTTAGCTTACTATGAGTCGCTAAACGTGAGAGAATACCAACCTATAGGCCACTCAGATTGTTCTTTAGCAGTACAAAGAAGCCATACACACCTCTCCAGAAGGTCTTGCAGCTCATAAATGTTAATTGAAGGTACAGTATGGCCTACACAACTGTGAAAACTCACCACTCTGTGAACACCGGCTAAATCCAGACTGTTTGGCTCGGAAAATATTGTATTGTATAGCTCCGAGAGACGTGGGTATTTAACCTCCTCACACAGAGGGACGGTTTTTAAAAATAGCTCCTCAAACAGAGCTAGGTCTAGGTTAGGAAACTGTTTCCAATAGTTGTTGGAACTCTTAAGACAAACTTATGTCGAATGTGTAAGACTGGCTGGAATATGGCTGTCATGTACAGTATGATGTCACACTCGTAGGCAGTTAGGACCACCCACAGTGAAGTCATACACACACCACCACCTATGTTTATAACCTGACCAACGTTGGTAAAGGGGTTTTTTTTGTAATCAGAGGTGCAATAAATGAAAAATATAATGCTTAGATAGATATTGGAGATCCTGAATAATCACACGATCACACCACTGGTAATATTTCTATCCGAAAACTGACAGATGTACATTGTTGTTGCTTTGCTCCGTTTTTTTTTTTTTTAAAAAAGAGCAGATTATTAATAATGTTATTAATACTTTGCCAATGTTTACCTGAAACATCGTGGTTTAATAGTGAAGAGTTTGCAGCATTCTGTACGACAACGTCGGGCTTTTTCGTTCCTCATCATTTAAACTTCTCACCAAAAAATATTTTCACATTGTTTGAATGTAAAATTTGCAAAAATCTGTTTAAACCTTCGGCTACTGGACACGATTAAAGGTTCTTTTGCACAATAACATTTTTGTTTTGAATATATATCTCTCTCTTTATCTATCTATATAAATAATTTATTATTTTTGGCTTATGTAGTGACAAGCTTTTACACTGAATGTCTACGATGATCATTTTCTTTGTGATCATTTCTTGTTCGAAATAAATAAATACTTTTAAACCATTCCAAATTGCGTCTGGTTTTTAGTTTTAAGGGACGTTACACACTTGAGGCCACACGTACATTACATGAGTGCTGTTTCTGTATATGAGCTGTGGTTGGCCACTTCCAGTCGGCCCATGAGCTCAAGCAGCTGCGGAAGTCTAACCTTTTAACTTCCTTCACTCCGGTGTGTATGTTGTTATATATGTGTGTGTGTGTGTGTGTGTATGTTTCCCAAGTTTGTTTTCATGAGGTGCATGTCACTGTGGCATGCCTTCAGAGCCAGTGCATCATGCACTACAAACTTTTTTTCTTCTTTCCCCCTTCATTGCTTTTATCTCAGGTTTACAGACTAAACTTTTTTGGTTTGGCTTTGGTTTCTTTTCATCTGTGTCTTCTTATAAGAAGCGGTGACTTTGAGCTTCACCCACGCTGCAGGCCCAACCTGCTTTTAGTTGAGTTGTGGGGCTCTTGGGTAATCTGCAGAGGAAGTAGGGGGGTGGGGGAAGAGGTCTGCAAACAGGTACATTAGAATAACTCTTTCGCTGACTCAGATCTCGCAGGAAAACACTATCTCAGACACCCCTTTGGAACGTTCCAGCCGATTACACCACATGCGGACCGGTGAGAGCTTCCACGGGGAATGGGATACGACACGTGGGGGAATGAATAAATGAATCTACCACAAATGGAGAGATATTCGGAAGAACAAAAATCTATGAAAGAAAAGCGCCATGGGGCATGTGCTAATTTTATTTTTATTTATTTATTTATTTATTAAAAAATA
Organism: Hemibagrus wyckioides; assembly: GCF_019097595.1. Classification (NCBI taxonomy): domain Eukaryota; kingdom Metazoa; phylum Chordata; class Actinopteri; order Siluriformes; family Bagridae; genus Hemibagrus; species Hemibagrus wyckioides. Next base: position 17,056,029 of record NC_080733.1, read on the forward strand.
AAAAAGGCCCCAGGTCGCAAAAATAGATGATTTGAAAGCATATTTTTTAAATAAATATGTTTAAGATGCTGTTCCAAGGATGTTCGATAATTCAAATAAAAATAAATAATAGTGATTAAAGAAAAAAGGGAAGAAAGAAAAGATAATATAATAACAATTATAACAAAATAAATGATATATAATAGTATACCAAAAAAATGTTTGTGAAAAATAAAAATAAAAAGTCATATAAAAAAAAAAATCTTGTCCTTAAAATAGTCATTTTATTCAAATAAATAAAATAAAATAATGGAAATGTAATGGAAGTGTGACATTACAGAAAACATTGAAGCAAAAAAATAAAATAAATAAAAATAAATAAATAAATAAGGGAAAAAAATCAGGTTAAAAGCTAAAATAAAATGTGTTTTAAGATAAGATAAGATAAGATGAACCTCTATTCATCCCACAGTGGGGAGTTTCCAATTTTAGCTATAAAAAGTCTGCTTCACAATACTTGTGTTGAAAGAGAATGTAAATGTACGTGTGTTATTATGTAAGAAGTGTGTAAGCAGATGTGTGGAGAGACGTGTGTGTACATAGTGCTGTGATCATCACATATGTGCCTGTATACTGTATGTAAATAGGTTCATTCTCATCACTCTGCTGCAGTGTGGAGTGAAACTCTGAGCAGTGACACATTCACACTTCGTTGTGTATTTATCTGGATTTTCCCTGTCTGTGTTTTCTGAACCACACAAAGTTTTTCTGACTGAACTAATATTCTAGATATTCTAGTGCCTTTAAACAGGGAAAAAACAAAAACAGCTTCAAATGCCTCCGCTTATTCCAGTTGAAAAGAAAAAAAATGAATGATTGGAGAAAAAGAAACAGAATGTATGTTGTAGCTGTCGTTGCTGTTGATCGTTGGCTCGTGTACGTGATGGCAGTAACAATACGCCTACTAGCATTTCGTTTCGGTCATGCTTTATATCATTATCTGTTTCGTCCAGAGCATTTTGAAGTGACCACAAATGAGTCTTTCACAATGGCAGTACATCAGGTTAGAGACGTCTTTCACAAAGCAGCTTGTTCAGACAAAGCGAACAGCGCCCTCGGGTGATCACAAGCTCAAACTGAAGTGAAGTGAAATTCTGACTGAACAAAGAAAGAAACAAACAAACAAACACGATTTTGTAGAAGTTCTCTTTTTACACGAATAAACACCCCTCTGTGGGTCAGGGGGCAGACTGACAGGACAGAACAGTGTCTCAGACTCCAAGTCTCTATTTACAAGTCTTTAGATCAGTCAACATTCAGACATTGTTAAAACTATAACAGTGTCTATATAGTTTGTGCTTTTCAGGAGCTAAATACACACTATGTCACTTGACAACGTTAGCTTGCTAGCTTGTTGCAAACAAACAACTAAAAAATTGGCGGCCATGTTTTTTTTTTTTACCACATGTAGCTTAGAGGTTCTACTTTCAGTCCAAAAAACACCCCTCTGTGGGTCAGGGGGCAGACTGACAGGACACCAAGTCTCCATATACAAGTCTTTGCTTTAGATCAATCCACTTAAAGACGTTGTTAAAACTAGAAGACTGTCTATAAAAGTTTGTGCTTTTAAGGAGCTTAATGCACAGTACATCTCTCACCAAAGTTAGCTTGCTAGCTTGTTGCAACCAAACAAAAATAAACTGGCCGCCATGTTTTTTTTTCCACATTTAGTAGCTCAGAGGTTCTACTTTCAGTCCAAAAAACACCTCTCTGTGGGTCAGGGGGCAGACTGACAGGACAACACAGCGTCTCAGACACCAAGTTTCCAAATATAAGTCTTTGCCTTAGATCAGTCAACTTAAAGACACTGTTAAAACTATAAGACTGTCTATCTAGTGTGTGCTTTTAAGCAGCTAAAAACAGAGTATGTCACTCACCAAAGTTAGCCTGCTAGCTTGTTGCAAACAACCAAATTAGCATTCATGATTTTTTCCCCAATTAGTAGCTCAGAGGTTCTACTTTTAGTCCAAAAAACACCTCTCTGTGGGTCAGAGGCCAGACTGAAAGGACAACACAGTGTTTCAGGCACCAAGTCTCCCTATACAAGTCTTTGCTTTAGATCAATCAATTTAAAGACATTACAAAACTATAACACTGTCTTTATAGCAGTGGTGGGCCATCAGGGCCAGCAAGGCCTTCTCTTTTTCCATGAATGTGTATTAAATTATTCCCAGTAGTCTATTCTCTACATTTCTCAGCTTTTCTCTTGGTTGCGCTGCTTCCAGTAGTGTATATTTATGATAAGAGTATTTATCCAATCATATTTCAGCCAGTGGATGACATCATGTGTTACCAGGGTGAAAGAAATCTGCCTTAAGGCCTTCAGAATCAATAGTGCAGGCGCCCGGAGCTTAAAATAAGTGGCAATGAAACTGTTCCATTAACCAATCAGATTTCGAGTTGGCGTCACTGGGGCCTTCTAGCAGGCATGCGATTACGTCAGCAATTTCCCGTCCTTTGATTGGATAATTGGAGCAGTCAGAGGCAGTGAACCGCACAAACTAAATAAAATATATATATTTTAACTCACAATGGCTGACAGAGGAGAAGAAATAGATTTGGTCGCAGACGTCCTTACAAATACATTTTCAAGGCGGACTGTAATAAAATTACAGACTATTCCCTGTGAGGTGTGAAATACTGTAGCCTCATTTCTTTTTTACTTTGTTATTTAACGGTTGATTAGTATCTATTGCTGTGGTGTCATAATGATGGTATAGAGGTGGATTAATGCAGGAAGGACACCAGTGAAGGCCTAGGTGTGAAATGCACCGCCCGCCACTGTTTTATAGTTTGTGCTTTTTAGGAGCTAAAAACACAGTATGTCACTTGCCAACATTCACTAGCTTGCTAGCTTGTAGCAAACAAACAAACAAAAACAAATTGGCATTCATGTTTTTTCCCCCAGTTAGTAGCTCAGAAGTTCAAAGCTTAGTCCAAAAAACACCTCTCTGTGGGTCAGGGGGCAGACTGGTAGAAGCCAATAACATCTCAGACATGACTGTTTATTTACATTTTTCTTTCTTTCTTTTTTTTTTTTTTTTTTCGATATTAAGTATATTATAGTATATCGGTTGAACCAAATGATGGAACCAGGACTCCAGGAGAACAAGGCAGGATGAGCAAAAACATTGAGGCATATGAGGATGACTTCATAGCTGCTATAAAGTAAATGCTAACTAAGGAACCTACCTTGTGGGCATTCCATAACATTATATATAACTGAACAGCTAATGAAGAGATTATAGTATGGTGTCTTGTTTTGTAATTAAACTGTAATCTTGGCAAATTGCTGTGGTATGAGAGTAATACTTTTGGGATGTGAAGTTACTGGAAATGAATCACCTTCGAGATGAAGCATCACTCCTTCACCACCCCTTCATTTAAATGTTTTATTTCTGTATTGCTGTGTTTACATTAATCATGAACATTTGACCTGATTTTTGATAGGGCTGAATTACATTCATTATAAACTAAAATGTAGGCTAAAATAAAGGTTTTGTTAGTTTATTCATCTATTCATCTGTCTATCTATCTATCTATCTATCTATCTATCTATCTATCTATCTATCTATCTATCTATCTATCTATTCATCTGTCTATCTATCTATCTATCTATCTATCTATCTATCTATCTATCTATCTATCTATCTATCTATCTATCTATGTCTGTCTATCTCTCTGTCTGTCATTTATCTGTCTGCTGTTAGCTACTGCTAAACTGAGAAGCTACTCACTATTAGTGCTAGTTTAGCTAACAGGCGTCTCGTGCTGCACAGACAGTGTTGTTAGCACTGAGTTGGTTTGGTTGTTTATGTTTCTTGTTCTCTGTTGCAGGTTTTGGTGAATTGGGGCCATATTTTAATACATATTTTAAAAAACAACTTATGAGGCATATCCAAAATGCTCCACAGAACCTTTCAGAAATATTTCTGGTATAAACTCAAATTAATTACTTCCTGTCATATTAATTACAGTCATCACCCATCAAATGGTTTCTTTTAATCATCTTTTATTGTCTAAAGGAAAAACAAAAGAAAACGCCCACTCAGCTTGGAACTACTCAGGAACTGAATTTCATCAGTTGACAAGAAATCACCATGGCTGCCATCAGCATGAACAGTAAACACACCACCCCTTCATTTAAATCTATCTGTCTGTCTGTCCATCTGTCCGTCTGTCTGTCCATCCTATCTATCTATCTATCTATCTATCTATCTATCTATCTATCTATCTATCTATCTATCTATCTATCTATCTATCTATCTAGTCAAATCAAAGAAGCTTTTTGTCACTTCAACCATATGTAGCTGATGCAGTACACAGTGAAGTGAAACAACGTTCCTCCTTGACCAGAGGCACTACACAGAACACAGACAAAGTACAGTGATGCAGATAAACATAGAGCCTAAACATAGAGCTAAACATAGAGCTATAACATAGAGCTATAACATAGAGCTATAACAGAGATTAACATAGAGCTATAACAGAGACAAACAGAGATAAACATATAGATAAACAGAGCTATAACATAGAGCTATAACATAGAGCTATAACAGAGATTAACATAGAGCTATAACAGAGACAAACAGAGATAAACATATAGATAAACAGAGCTATAACATAGAGCTATAACAGAGACAAACAGAGATAAACATATAGATAAACATAGAGCTATAACATAGAGCCAAACATAGAGCTATAACAGAGCTATAACAGAGATAAACATAGAGCTATAACAGAGATAAACATAGAGCTATAACAGAGAAAACAGAGATAAACATATAGATAAACAGAGCTATAACATAGAGCTATAAGATAGAGACAAACAGAGATAAACATATAGATAAACAGAGCTATAACAGAGACAAACAGAGATAAACATAAAGATAAACATAGAGCCTAAACATAGAGCTAAACATAGAGCTAAACATAGAGCTATAACAGAGATTAACATAGAGCTATAACAGAGACAAACAGAGATAAACATATAGATAAACAGAGCTATAACATAGAGCTATAACATAGAGACAAACAGAGATAAACATATAGATAAACATAGAGCTATAACATAGAGCCAAACATAGAGCTATAACAGAGCTGTAACATAGAGCCAAACATAGAGCCAAACATAGAGCTATAACATAGAGCCAAACATAGAGCTATAACAGAGCTATAACATAGAGCCAAACATAGAGCCAAACAGAGCTAAACATAGAGCTATAACATAGAGCTGTAACAGAGATAAACATAGAGCTATAACAGAGACAAACAGAGATAAACATATAGATAAACATAGAGATAAACACAGAGATAAACGTAGAGATAAACAGAGCTATAACAGAGACAAACAGAGATAAACATAGAGACAAACAGAGATAAACACAGAGACAAACACAGAGACAAGCATAGAGCTAAACAGAGCTAAACATAGAGATAAACATAGAGACAAACAGAGACAAACAGAGCTATAACAGAGATAAACAGAGACAAACAGAGACAGAGACAAACAGAGCTATAACAGAGATAAACAGAGACAAACATAGAGCTAAACATAGAGACAAACAGAGCTATAACAGAGATAAACATAGAGACAAACAGAGATAAACAGAGACAAACAGATAAACATAGAGACAAACAGAGACAAACACAGAGACAAACAGAGATAAACACAGAGATAAACACAGAGACAAACACAGATAAACGTAGAGATAAACAGAGCTATAACAGAGACAAACAGAGATAAACATAGAGCTATAACAGAGACAAACAGAGATAAACAGAGACAAACAGATAAACAGAGACAAACAGAGACAAACAGATAAACATAGAGACAAACACAGAGACAAGCATAGAGCTAAATATAGAGCTAAACATAGAGACAAACATAGATAAACAGAGACAAACAGAGACAAACACAGAAAAACACAGACAAACACAGAGATAAACATAGAGACAAAGAGACAAACACAGAGACAAACATAGAGACAAACATGAAGCTAAACAGAGACAAACATGGAGACAAGCATAGAGACAAACAGAGCTAAACAGAGACAAACATAGAGCTAAACATAGAGCTAAAACATAGAGACAAACAGAGACAAACAGAGATAAACATAGAGCTATAACAGAGACAAACACAGAGATAAACAGAGACAAAGAGACAAACAGAGATAGAGACAAACAGAGATAAACATAGAGACAAACAGACAAACAGAGACAAACAGAGACAAGCATAGAGCTAAACATAGAGATAAACATAGAGCTATAACAGAGACAAACACAGAGATAAACAGAGACAAAGAGACAAACAGAGATAGAGACAAACAGAGATAAACATAGAGACAAACAGACAGAGACAAACAGAGACAAGCATAGAGCTAAACATAGAGATAAACATAGAGCTATAACAGAGACAAACAGAGATAAACATAGAGACAAACAGAGACAAACAGAGATAAACTTAGAGACAAGCATAGAGCTAAACATAGAGACAAACAGAGACAAACAGAGACAAACAGAGCTAAACAGAGACAAACAGAGATAAACATAGAGATAGAGACAAACATAGAGACAAACATAGAGACAGAGACAAGCATAGAGCTAAACAGAGACAAACAGAGACAAACAGAGATAAACAAAGACAAACAGAGATAAACATAGAGATAGAGACAAACAGAGATAAACATAGAGACAAACAGAGTTAAACAGAGCTAAACATAAAGACAAACAGAGACAAACAGAGACAAGCATAGAGCTAAACAGAGCTAAACAGAGACAAACAGAGATAAACAGAGACAAACAGAGATAGAGACAAACAGAGATAAACATAGAGACAAACAGAGCTAAACATAGAGATAAACATAGAGCTATAACATAGAGCTGTAACAGAGATAAACATAGAGCTATAACAGAGACAAACAGAGATAAACATATAGATAAACGTAGAGATAAACAGAGCTATAACAGAGATAAACATAGAGACAAACAGAGATAAACATAGAGCTATAACAGAGACAAACACAGAGACAAACACAGAGACAAACATAGAGCTAAACAGAGCTAAACATAGAGATAAACAGAGACAAACAGAGACAAACAGAGCTATAACAGAGATAAACATAGAGACAAACAGAGACAAACAGAGCTATAACAGAGATAAACATAGAGACAAACAGAGACAAACAGAGCTATAACAGAGATAAACATAGAGACAAACATAGAGCTAAACATAGAGACAAACAGAGACAAACACAGAGACAAACAGAGATAAACACAGAGATAAACACAGAGACAAACACAGATAAATGTAGAGATAAACAGAGCTATAACAGAGATAAACACAGACAAACAGAGATAAACATAGAGCTATAACAGAGACAAACAGAGATAAACAGAGACAAACAGATAAACATAGAGACAAACAGAGACAAACACAGAGACAAACAGAGATAAACACAGAGATAAACACAGAGACAAACACAGATAAACATAGAGATAAACAGAGCTATAACAGAGATAAACAGAGACAAACAGAGATAAACAGAGCTATAACAGAGACAAACAGAGATAAACAGATAAACATAGAGACAAACAGAGAGACAAGCATAGAGCTAAATATAGAGCTAAACATAGAGACAAACATAGATAAACAGAGATAAACAGAGACAAACACAGAAAAACACAGAGACAAACACAGAGATAAACATAGAGACAAAGAGACAAACACAGAGACAAACATAGAGACAAACATGAAGCTAAACATAGAGACAAACATGGAGACAAGCATAGAGACAAACAGAGCTAAACAGAGACAAACATAGAGCTAAACATAGAGCTAAAACATAGAGACAGAGACAAACAGAGATAAACATAGAGCTATAACAGAGACAAACACAGAGATAAACAGAGACAAAGAGACAAACAGAGATAGAGACAAACAGAGATAAACATAGAGACAAACAGACAAACAGAGACAAACAGAGACAAGCATAGAGCTAAACATAGAGATAAACATAGAGCTATAACAGAGACAAACACAGAGATAAACAGAGACAAAGAGACAAACAGAGATAGAGACAAACAGAGATAAACAGAGACAAACAGACAAACAGAGACAAACAGAGACAAGCATAGAGCTAAACATAGAGATAAACATAGAGCTATAACCGAGACAAACACAGAGATAGAGACAAACAGAGACAAACAGAGACAAACAGAGATAAACATAGAGACAAACAGAGACAAACAGAGACAAATAGAGATAAACTTAGAGACAAGCATAGAGCTAAACATAGAGACAAACAGAGACAGAGACAAACAGAGCTAAACAGAGACAAACAGAGATAAACAGAGATAGAGACAAACATAGAGACAAACATAGAGACAAACAGAGACAAGCATAGAGCTAAACAGAGACAAACAGAGACAAAGAGATAAACAGAGACAAACAGAGATAAACATAGAGATAGAGACAAACAGAGATAAACATAGAGACAAACAGAGCTAAACATAAAGACAAACAGAGACAAACAGAGACAAGCATAGAGCTAAACAGAGCTAAACAGAGACAAACAGAGATAAACAGAGATAGAGACAAACAGAGATAAACATAGAGACAAACAGTGCTAAACATAGAGATAAACATAGAGCTAAACAGAGCTAAACATAGAGACAAACAGAGACAAACATAGAGCTAAACAGAGATAAACACAGCTATAACAGAGACAAACAGAGATAAACAGAGACAGACAAACATAGAGCTAAACATAGAGCTAAACATAGAGCTAAACATAGAGATAAACATAGAGACAAACATAGAGCTAAACATAGAGATAAACAGAGATAAACAGAGCTAAACATAGAGACAAACATAGAGACAAACAGAGGCAAACATAGAGACAAACAGAGACAAGCATAGAGCTAAACAGAGATAAACAGAGCTATAACAGACAATCAGAGATAAACATATAGATAGAGACAAACAGAGACAAACAGAGATAAACAGAGATAAACATAGAGACAAACAGAAACAGAGACAAACAGAGCTAAACAGAGACAAACAGAGACAAGCATAGAACTAAACAGAGATAAACAGAGCTATAACAGAGACAAACAGAGATAAACAGAGACAAACAGAGACAAACAGAGATAAACATAGAGACAAACATAGAGCTAAACATAGAGCTAAACATAGAGCTAAACAGAGCTAAACATAGAGACAAACAGAGACAAACAGAGATAAACACAGACAAACAGAGATAAACAGAGACAAACAGAGACAAGCATAGAGCTAAACATAGAGATAAACAGAGCTATAACAGAGACAAACAGAGATAAACAGAGACAAACTTAGAGATAAACATAGAGACAAACATAGAGCTAAACATAGAGACAAACATAGAGACAAACACAGAGACAAACACAGAGACAAACAGACAAACAGAGATAAACATAGAGACAAACACAGAGACAAACAGAGATAAACAGAGACAAACACAGATAGAGACAAACAGAGATAAACATAGACAAACATAGAGCTAAACATAGACAAACAGAGCTAAACATAGAGATAAACAGAGCTAAACAGAGACACACAGACAAACAGAGATAAACATAGAGACAAACACAGAGACAAATATAGAGACAAACACAGAGACAAACATAGAGACAAACACGGACAAACAGAGATAAACAGAGACAAGCATAGAGCTAAACATAGAGATAAACAGAGCTATAACAGAGACAAACAGAGACAAACATAGAGATAAACAGAGCTATAACAGAGCTATAACAGAGAGCCAAACATAGAGCTAAACATAGAGCTATAACATAGAGCTGTAACAGAGCCAAACATAGAGCTATAACAGAGCTATAACATAGAGCCAAACATAGAGCTATAACAGAGCTATAACATAGAGCCAAACATAGAGCTATAACAGAGCTATAACATAGAGCCAAACATAGAGCTATAACAGAGCTATAACATAGAGCCAAACATAGAGCTATAACAGAGCTATAACAGAGCCAAACAGAGCTATAACAGAGCTAAACATAGAGCCAAACATAGAGCTATAACAGAGCTATAACATAGAGCCAAACAGAGCTATAACAGAGCTAAACATAGAGCCAAACAGAGCTAAACAGAGCTATAACAGAGCTAAACATAGAGCCAAACAGAGCCAAACAGAGCTAAACATAGAGCTATAACAGAGCTAAACAGAGCTATAACAGAGCTATAACAGAGCTATAACAGAGCCAAACAGAGATAAACATAGAGCTATAACAGAGCTATAACAGAGCCAAACAGAGCTAAACATAGAGCTATAACAGAGCTAAACATAGAGCTATAACAGAGCTGTAACAGAGATAAACATAGAGCTATAACAGAGACAAACAGAGATAAACATATAGATAAACATAGAGCTATAACAGAGCTATAACAGAGAGCCAAACATAGAGCTAAACATAGAGCTATAACATAGAGCTGTAACATAGAGCCAAACATAGAGCTATAACAGAGCTATAACATAGAGCCAAACAGAGCCAAACAGAGCTAAACATAGAGCTATAACAGAGCTAAACAGAGCTATAACACAGCCAAACAGAGCTAAACATAGAGCTATAACAGAGCTAAACATAGAGCTATAACAGAGCTGTAACAGAGATAAACATAGAGCTATAACAGAGACAAACAGAGATAAACATATAGATAAACATAGAGCTATAACAGAGATAAACAGAGACAAACAGAGATAAACAGAGCTATAACAGAGATAAACATAGAGCCAAACAGAGCCAAACACAGCTAAACATAGAGCTATAACAGAGACAAACAGAGATAAACAGAGCTATAACAGAGATAAACATAGAGCCAAACAGAGCCAAACACAGCTAAACATAGAGCTATAACAGAGACAAACAGAGATAAACAGAGCTATAACAGAGATAAACATAGAGCCAAACAGAGCTAAACATAGAGCTATAACAGAGACAAACAGAGATAAACAGAGGTAAACACAGAGACAAACAGAGATAAACACAGAGACAAACACAGAGACAAGCATAGAGCTAAACAGAGCTAAACATAGAGATAAACATAGAGACAAACAGAGATAAACATAGAGACAAACAGAGACAAACACAGAGACAAACAGAGATAAACATAGAGACAAACACAGAGACAAGCATAGAGCTAAATATAGAGCTAAATAGAGACAAACATAGAGAAACAGAGACAAAGAGATAAACAGAGACAAACAGAGACAAACATAGAGACAAACATGAAGCTAAACATAGAGACAAACATAGAGACAAACACAGAGACAAACACAGAGCTAAACATAGAGCTAAAACATAGAGACAAACAGAGATAAACAGATAAACATAGAGCTATAACAGAGACAAACAGAGACAAACATAGAGATAGAGACAAACAGAGATAAACAGAGATAGAGACAAACAGAGATAAACATAGAGACAAACAGACAAACAGAGACAAGCATAGAGCTAAACATAGAGACAAACAGAGATAAACAGATAAACATAGAGCTATAACAGAGACAAACATAGAGATAGAGACAAACAGAGATAAACATAGAGACAAACAGACAAACAGAGACAAACAGAGACAAGCATAGAGCTAAACATAGAGCTAAAACATAGAGACAAACAGAGATAAACATAGAGATAGAGACAAACAGAGATAAACATAGAGACAAACAGACAAACAGAGACAAGCATAGAGCTAAACATAGAGACAAACAGAGATAAACAGATAAACATAGAGCTATAACAGAGACAAACATAGAGATAGAGACAAACAGAGATAAACATAGAGACAAACAGACAAACAGAGACAAACAGAGACAAGCATAGAGCTAAACATAGAGCTAAAACATAGAGACAAACAGAGATAAACAGATAAACATAGAGCTATAACAGAGACAAACAGAGAGAGAGACAAACAGAGACAAACATAGAGACAAACAGACAAACAGAGACAAACAGAGACAAGCATAGAGCTAAACATGGAGATAAACATAGAGCTATAACAGAGACAAACAGAGATAAACAGAGACAAACAGAGATAAACATAGAGATAGAGACAAACAGAGATAAACATAGAGACAAACAGACAAACATAGAGACAAACATAGAGATAAACATAGAGACAAACATAGAGCTAAACAGAGACAAACACAGACAAACAGAGAAACATAGAGACAAACACAGAGACAAACAGAGACAAACACGGACAAACAGAGATAAACAGAGACAAACAGAGACAAGCATAGAGCTAAACATAGAGCTATAACAGAGACAAACAGAGATAAACAGAGACAAACAGAGACAAACAGAGATAAACATAGAGCTAAACATAGAGACAAACACAGAGACAAACACAGAGACAAACACAGAGACAAACAGAGATAAACAGAGACAAACACAGAGACAAACACAGAGACAAACACGGACAAACAGAGATAAACAGAGATAAACAGCGACAAGCATAGAGCTAAACATAGAGATAAACACAGAGACAAACACAGAGACAAACAGAGATAAACAGAGACAAACACAGAGACAAACACAGAGACAAACACAGAGACAAACACGGACAAACAGAGATAAACAGAGACAAGCATAGAGCTAAACAGAGATAAACACAGAGACAAACACAGAGACAAACAGAGATAAACAGAGACAAGCATAGAGCTAAACATAGAGACAAACACAGAGACAAACACAGAGACAAACAGAGATAAACAGAGACAAGCATAGAGCTAAACATAGAGATAAACATAGAGCTATAACAGAGACAAACAGAGATAAACAGAGCTATAACAGAGATAAACATAGAGCCAAACAGAGCTAAACATAGAGCTATAACAGAGACAAACAGAGATAAACAGAGGTAAACACAGAGACAAACAGAGATAAACACAGAGACAAACACAGAGACAAGCATAGAGCTAAACAGAGCTAAACATAGAGATAAACATAGAGACAAACAGAGATAAACATAGAGACAAACAGAGACAAACACAGAGACAAACAGAGATAAACATAGAGACAAACACAGAGACAAGCATAGAGCTAAATATAGAGCTAAACAGAGACAAACATAGAGAAACAGAGACAAAGAGATAAACAGAGACAAACAGAGACAAACATAGAGACAAACATGAAGCTAAACATAGAGACAAACATAGAGACAAACACAGAGACAAACACAGAGCTAAACATAGAGCTAAAACAGAGACAAACAGAGATAAACAGATAAACATAGAGCTATAACAGAGACAAACAGAGACAAACATAGAGATAGAGACAAACAGAGATAAACAGAGATAGAGACAAACAGAGATAAACATAGAGACAAACAGACAAACAGAGACAAGCATAGAGCTAAACATAGAGACAAACAGAGATAAACAGATAAACATAGAGCTATAACAGAGACAAACATAGAGATAGAGACAAACAGAGATAAACATAGAGACAAACAGACAAACAGAGACAAACAGAGACAAGCATAGAGCTAAACATAGAGCTAAAACATAGAGACAAACAGAGATAAACATAGAGATAGAGACAAACAGAGATAAACATAGAGACAAACAGACAAACAGAGACAAGCATAGAGCTAAACATAGAGACAAACAGAGATAAACAGATAAACATAGAGCTATAACAGAGACAAACATAGAGATAGAGACAAACAGAGATAAACATAGAGACAAACAGACAAACAGAGACAAACAGAGACAAGCATAGAGCTAAACATAGAGCTAAAACATAGAGACAAACAGAGATAAACAGATAAACATAGAGCTATAACAGAGACAAACAGAGAGAGAGACAAACAGAGACAAACATAGAGACAAACAGACAAACAGAGACAAACAGAGACAAGCATAGAGCTAAACATGGAGATAAACATAGAGCTATAACAGAGACAAACAGAGATAAACAGAGACAAACAGAGATAAACATAGAGATAGAGACAAACAGAGATAAACATAGAGACAAACAGACAAACATAGAGACAAACATAGAGATAAACATAGAGACAAACATAGAGCTAAACAGAGACAAACACAGACAAACAGAGAAACATAGAGACAAACACAGAGACAAACAGAGACAAACACGGACAAACAGAGATAAACAGAGACAAACAGAGACAAGCATAGAGCTAAACATAGAGCTATAACAGAGACAAACAGAGATAAACAGAGACAAACAGAGACAAACAGAGATAAACATAGAGCTAAACATAGAGACAAACACAGAGACAAACACAGAGACAAACAGAGATAAACAGAGACAAACACAGAGACAAACACAGAGACAAACACGGACAAACAGAGATAAACAGAGATAAACAGCGACAAGCATAGAGCTAAACATAGAGATAAACACAGAGACAAACACAGAGACAAACAGAGATAAACAGAGACAAACACAGAGACAAACACAGAGACAAACACGGACAAACAGAGATAAACAGAGACAAGCATAGAGCTAAACATAGAGATAAACACAGAGACAAACACAGAGACAAACAGAGATAAACAGAGACAAACACAGAGACAAACAGAGATAAACAGAGACAAACACAGAGACAAACACGGACAAACAGAGATAAACAGAGACAAGCATAGAGCTAAACATAGAGACAAACACAGAGACAAACACAGAGACAAACAGAGATAAACAGAGACAAGCATAGAGCTAAACATAGAGACAAACACAGAGACAAACACAGAGACAAACAGAGATAAACAGAGACAAGCATAGAGCTAAACATAGAGATAAACATAGAGCTATAACAGAGACAAACAGAGACAAACATAGAGACAAACATAGAGACAAACAGAGATAAACAGAGACAAACAGAGATAAACAGAGACAAACATAGAGACAAACACAGAGATAAACAGAGACAAACAGAGATAAACAGAGACAAACAGAGACAAACAGAGATAAACATAGAGCTAAAACTAAACTATACTTAAGCTGCAATTCTTTAGAAACTAGACATACAACAGAAGTGCACAGGAAGACGAGACAAGACAAGACAGTGCAGACAAACAACATATAACACCGAATCTGTGCAAAAGAATAATGTTGACAGTGAGTGCAAATATTAAAGTTACATGTAAACACGATCAATATAAAGTGTAAAGTGTAATGTAAAGTGACATATACACTATATTGCCAAAAGTATTCGCTCACCTGCCTTGACTCGCATATGAACTTAAGTGACATCCCATTCCTAATCCATAGGGTTCAATATGACGTCGGTCCACCCTTTGCAGCTATAACAGCTTCAACTCTTCAAACTGTTCCCACAAAGTTGGGAGCATGGAATTGTCCAAAATGTCTTGGTATGCTGAAGCATTCAGAGTTCCTTTCACTGGAACTAAGGGGCCAAGCCCAGCTCCTGAAAAACAACCCCACACCATAATCCCCCCTCCACCAAACTTTACACTTGGCACAATGCAGTCAGACAAGTACCGTTCTCCTGGCAACCGCCAAACCCAGACTCGTCCATCAGATTGCCAGATGGAGAAGCGCGATTCGTCACTCCAGAGAACGCGTCTCCACTGCTCTAGAGTCCAGTGGCGGTGTGCTTTACACCACTGCATCCGACGCTTTGCATTGCACTTGGTGATGTATGGCTTGGATGCAGCTGCTCGGCCATGGAAACCCATTCCATGAAGCTCTCTGCGCACTGTTCTTGAGCTAATCTGAAGGCCACATGAAGTTTGGAGGTCTGTAGCGATTGACTCTGCAGAAAGTTGGCGACCTCTTCGCACTATGCGCCTCAGCATCCGCTGACCCCGCTCCGTCAGTTTACGTGGCCTACCACTTCGTGGCCGAGTTGCTGTCGTTCCCAAACACTTCCACGTTCTTATAATACAGCTGACAGTTGACTATGGAATATTTAGGAGTGAGGAAATTTCACGACTGGATTTGTTGCACAGGTGGCATCCTATCACAGTTCCACGCTGGAATTCACTGAGCTCCTGAGAGCGACCCATTCTTTCACAAATGTTTGTAAAAACAGTCTGCATGCCTAGGTGCTTGATTTTATACACCTGTGGCCATGGAAGTGATCGGAACACCTGATTCTGATTATTTGGATGGGTGAGCGAATACTTTTGGCAATATAGTGTACGTGCAAACAGGACAATTTTGTGTTTTTGTGTGTGTGTGTCTGTGTGTGTGTGTGTGTGTGTGTCCAAAACAGTACAGTTCTCTGTTGAGATCAGATCTCAGTTGTGTGTGTGTGTGTGTGTGTCTGTGTCCAGCTCAGTTCAGTTCAGTTCTTTGTTGAGATCAGATCTCAGTTGTGTGTGTGTGTGTGTTTGTCTGTGTCCAGCTCAGTTCAGTTCAGTTCAGTTCTTTGTTGAGATCAGATCTCAGTTGTGTGTGTGTGTGTGTTTGTCTGTGTCCAGCTCAGTTCAGTTCAGTTCAGTTCTTTGTTGAGATCAGATCTCAGTTGTGTGTGTGTGTGTGTTTGTCTGTGTCCAGCTCAGTTCAGTTCAGTTCAGTTCTTTGTTGAGATCAGATCTCAGTTGTGTGTGTGTGTGTGTGTGTGTGTGTGTGTGTGTCCAGCTCAGTTCAGTTCAGTTCAGTTCTTTGTTGAGATCAGATCTCAGTTGTGTGTGTGTGTGTGTGTGTCCAGCTCAGTTCAGTTCAGTTCAGTTCTTTGTTGAGATCAGATCTCAGTTGTGTGTGTGTGTGTGTGTCTGTGTCCAGCTCAGTTCAGTTCAGTTCAGTTCTTTGTTGAGATCAGATCTCAGTTGTGTGTGTGTGTGTGTGTGTCCAGCTCAGTTCAGTTCAGTTCAGTTCTTTGTTGAGATCAGATCTCAGTTGTGTGTGTGTGTGTGTGTGTGTGTCCAGCTCAGTTCAGTTCAGTTCAGTTCTCTGTTGAGATCAGATCTCAGTTGTGTGTGTGTGTGTGTGTGTTTGTCTGTGTCCAGCTCAGTTCAGTTCAGTTCTCTGTTGAGATCAGATCTCAGTTGTGTGTGTGTGTGTGTTTGTCTGTGTCCAGCTCAGTTCAGTTCAGTTCTTTGTTGAGATCAGATCTCAGTTGTGTGTGTGTGTGTGTGTGTGTCCAGCTCAGTTCAGTTCAGTTCAGTTCTTTGTTGAGATCAGATCTCAGTTGTGTGTGTGTGTGTGTGTGTGTGTGTGTGTCTGTGTCCAGCTCAGTTCAGTTCAGTTCTCTGTTGAGATCAGATCTCAGTTGTGTGTGTGTGTGTGTTTGTCTGTGTCCAGCTCAGTTCAGTTCAGTTCTCTGTTGAGATCAGATCTCAGTTGTGTGTGTGTGTGTGTGTGTTTGTCTGTGTCCAGCTCAGTTCAGTTCAGTTCTCTGTTGAGATCAGATCTCAGTTGTGTGTGTGTGTGTGTTTGTCTGTGTCCAGCTCAGTTCAGTTCAGTTCTCTGTTGAGATCAGATCTCAGTTGTGTGTGTGTGTGTGTGTCTGTGTCCAGCTCAGTTCAGTTCAGTTCTTTGTTGAGATCAGATCTCAGTTGTGTGTGTGTGTGTGTGTCTGTGTCCAGCTCAGTTCAGTTCAGTTCTCTGTTGAGATCAGATCTCAGTTGTGTGTGTGTGTGTGTGTTTGTCTGTGTCCAGCTCAGTTCAGTTCAGTTCTCTGTTGAGATCAGATCTCAGTTGTGTGTGTGTGTGTGTGTCTGTGTCCAGCTCAGTTCAGTTCAGTTCTTTGTTGAGATCAGATCTCAGTTGTGTGTGTGTGTGTGTGTCTGTGTCCAGCTCAGTTCAGTTCAGTTCTCTGTTGAGATCAGATCTCAGTTGTGTGTGTGTGTGTGTTTGTCTGTGTCCAGCTCAGTTCAGTTCAGTTCTCTGTTGAGATCAGATCTCAGTTGTGTGTGTGTGTGTATGTTTGTCTGTGTCCAGCTCAGTTCAGTTCAGTTCTCTGTTGAGATCAGATCTCAGTTGTGTGTGTGTGTGTGTGTGTGTGTCCAGCTCAGTTCAGTTCAGTTCTTTGTTGAGATCAGACCTCAGTTGTGTGTGTGTGTGTGTCCAGCTCAGTTCAGTTCAGTTCTTTGTTGAGATCAGATCTCAGTTGTGTGTGTGTGTGTGTGTGTCCAGCTCAGTTCAGTTCAGTTCTTTGTTGAGATCAGATCTCAGTTGTGTGTGTGTGTGTGTGTGTCCAGCTCAGTTCAGTTCAGTTCTTTGTTGAGATCAGATCTCAGTTGTGTGTGTGTGTGTGTGTGTCTGTGTCCAGCTCAGTTCAGTTCAGTTCTTTGTTGAGATCAGATCTCAGTTGTGTGTGTGTCTGTGTCCAGCTCAGTTCAGTTCTATGTTGAGATGCCTGATTGGCTGAGAGAGGAAGCTGTTCAACAGTCTGGTTGTGCGGGTCCGAATGCTTCGGTACCTCTTTCCGGATGGTAGGAGGGTGAAGAGTGTGTGTGAGGGGTGTGTGGGGTCATCCACAATGCTGCTGGCTTTGCAGATGCAGCATGTGGAGTAAATGTCTGTAACAGAGGGAAGAGAGACTCCGATGATCTTCTGTCCACTGCTATCTGCGTTTTTTCTCCATGTTCAGGGAGAGGTTGTTGGCTCTACACCAGGCTGTTAGCCGCTGCACCTCCTCTCTGTATGCTGACTCGTCGTTCTTGCTGATGAGACCCACCACGGTCGTGTCATCGGCGAACCTGATGATGTGGTTGGATCTGTGCATTGCTGCACAGTCGTGAGTCAGCAGAGTGAACAGCAGTGGACTGAGCACACAGCCCTGAGGAGCTCCAGTGTTCAGTGTGGTGGTGCTGGAGATGCTGTTCCCGATCCGGACTGACTGAGGTCTCCCAGTCAGGAAATCCAGGATCCAGTTGCAGAGAGAGGTGATATCTGTCTACACTACTGCTTAATAAACCTGTTTTTTCTTTTTCCACACAATCTTCTTACTTAGCCTCAAGAAGGTAAAAAAAAATAAAATAAATAATATCTCTTTATCCTGGTCAGATCTGAAGAACAGAATTCTGTCTCAGAAACCCTGGACATGAGGCTGGAATACTCCCTGGATGGGACTCGTATAATGTTCTGTTTGATAACTCTGAGTATTTTATTCATCCATAAAAGGGGAAACTGGGTGTCAGAACATCCTGAACACATGTGAAGACCCAACAGTTCACAGTAAACTCTCAGGAGGAAGGAGAGAGAGAGAGAGAGAGAGAGAGAGAAAGAACTTATTAATAGACTTTTTGTCCAGATTATGTGTATGAAAGCTGTTACAGGAGTTTAGGAGGCCTGTGATGAGCATTTGAGGTAGTGTGTGTATAAATGACTGTGAAGGAGCTGTAAATAACGTGGCAGTGTAAGAATGTGTAATGTGCAGTTGGGTATGATAAATCAGGAGACCTGGGCTGTGTCCAACGTCCAGCTTTTTTCTTTTTAAGGTCATTTTAATTGGTTTTAGAAATGGGTCAACATTTTTTTAGCTGCTGTGGGTTCGAGCTGTAGGTTTTGGTGTTGAATGAGTGGCAGTGACATATTTAGCCTGACAATGAGCTAACGCAAGCTGTGTGGGAGAATCTGAGGTGCAAGAAAAATTTTCCTATTACTCTGACTTATGTAATATCTATGACATGTGTAATGTTTGCAGGCAGTTTTGTCATTCCATAATGAGTATAATATTGACTAGAGTGGAGGTTTATCTCTATCAGAAGGTGTTCAAAGATCCATCGATCAAACGTTTTTTGATTTCTTTGAGTATGGGAGATTCTTCTTCTTCTTCTTTTTTCAGCTTTTCCCTTCAGGGGTCGCCACAGCGAATCATCTCTCTCCACCTATCCCTATCTTCTCCATCCTCAACACTTGCACCCACTAGCTTCATATCCTCATTTATTACATCCATATTCCTCCTCTTTGTCCTTCCTCTTTGCCTCCTTCCTGGCAGCTCCATGTCCAACATTCTCCTACCAATATACTCACTCTCCCTCCTCTGAACATGTCCAAACCATCTTAATCTGTCCTCCCTAACTCTGTCCCCCAAACATCCAACATGAGCTGTCCCTCTGATGTACTCGTTCCTAATCCTGTCCAACCGTGTCACTCCCAAAGAGAACCTCAACATCTTCAGCTCTGCTACCTCCAGCTCTCTTCCTCAGTGACACTGCCTCTAAACCATACAGCATGGCCAGTCTCACCACTGTCTTGTACACCTTCCCCTTGATTCTCGCCGATATTTTTCTATCACACAGAACTCCCAACACCTTTCTCCACCCATTCCAACCTCCCTGCACTCGTGAGTAAGGGAAATTAAACTAAATAATAAGTTTACATTGAAAAGAGATTGGAAATTGAGTCCTAAGTGTGGTAACTGGACACTGGAAGCCGTGTTACCTGACGGTTAACCTCAAGGTTGGTGACAGTAATTCAGCTCTTTCTCACACTATTCAGATAAATATGCAATTTGATATACAGCTGTTAATGTAGAGGGAATATCTACTCAAAAATAGTGCTTGTGTATTTAGGCTTAAATGATCAGACTGCCTTTTTATTCATGTTTTATTTACTCATATTCCATCAAACGAAGCTCCTGAAACTAAAGGTAAACGAACAAGGCAGTGACACACTTACAGTTTGTCCACTCTTTCCCCTGTTCTGATACAAACATATTTACATTTTTCAGTTTCCTGTTCCACTGTGGGAAAGAGAAAACAAACACAAGAGAGAGACCAAGGCCTCTCAGCACAAGTACGGGGGAAATGCATTGTCATAACAGGGTCTGAGTGAAAACAAGATTCTGCTATGAATGAGAATGACGAAAACACGTCTCGGGCTTATCGAGCTCTTACAGTAAGAGAGACAAATTACTAAACTAAGTACATGCAGTCAATAAATGCAGGATTAGTTCCCATTGTTCAGTCAGCATTCAGAGCTGTATTATTTCCTCATCTCCTTCATTTTTTTGTTTGTTTCTCTTTCAGTCAGATTTTCTCTTTATCTCTATCCCCTCTTACTTTTCTTTCAGGTATGGAACATGGTTAGGCTGTAGTGGAGAAGTCGTGTTGTATGCTTTGTACTGACAATTGATCCGATCTCTCTCTGGCCGCCTACGCAGGTAAAATCTCAACGAATTACACGAAGCTCCCTATGTGTCATTACCTCACTGCACACACGTTATTGTCTGAAACCGAGCTCTACACAAGCTGAAAATATCACAGTGGGGCAGGATTTTATGCGTTCCTCATCGCGTTCGCAATCATCTAGATAATGATTTTCCGTGGCACAGAGCAGAAGTGAATGGTGCAGAGGATATCACATCGGTTAATGTGTTGGGTGGGCGTGGTGTAGGAACTGAATGACCTTTATAGCTTTTGCTTATATGACACCCAATGCAGTAATTATTAGCGAGCTGTTGACTGCGTAGGGGGTTTTTGTTCCGTTGAGAAAACATGGTGACGTGTCTGTAATCATTAAACCAAAATCCCTGATCAGCTTTCATAAAACGGTTGTAGAGATAGTCGCTCGTGTACTTAGGATTTGTAAAAGGAACAGTAGAACAACAGCAGATGGATTGCTTTCCAGAGTCAACTCTGAGTGTGAGGAAATGCCGTCTTCCTGTCATCATGGAAATGGTCCATTTTAATAGCGCCACCTACTTTACTGGACCACAGCTCATAGACATCAGGTCCTAAATTAGTATCCTGAGGCCTTAATAACTGTTACTAAAGATGAATGAATGAAGTAAGAGACAGAGTTGACTGTTAATACACTGGTGACAGAACTGCGGGCGACGATGGCATTAAGCATCAAAGTCAAACTCACGCAATTTTCTTTGGGTCATCATGGCTGTCTTTAACCCAGTCAGTGCTTAGAGAGAAGTATGGGATAATACTTAAACCTGTGCTCAGTATTATTATGTGAACTGTTACTTAACAGGACATCATTTGGACAAATTTATCAACTGAAATCTGTTTCTCTATAACCCATTCATTTTGTTGACTGTAATTACACTGATCAGGCATAACATTATGACCACCTGCCTAATATCCCACTTTTGCTGCCAAAACATAACAAACTATGATGCTCTGTGTTTTCTGACCCCTTTCTATCAGAACCAGCATTAACTTCTTCAGCAATCTGAGCAACAGTAGCTCGACTGTTGGATCGGATCACACGGTCCAGCCTTCGCTGCCCCTTTGCCGCCCTCTTCCTTCCTTGGAGCTCTTTTGATAGATAGTGACCACTGCAGACCGGGAACACCCCACAAGAGCTGCAGTTTTGGAGATGCTCTGATCCAGTGGTCTACCCATCACAATTCAGCCCTTCGTTAAACTCGCTCAAATCCTGACGATTGTCCATTTTTCCTGCTTCTAACACATCAACTTTGAGGACAAAATGTTCACCTGCTGCCTAATATATCCCACCCACTAACAGGTACCATGATGAGGAGACAATCAGTGTTATTCACTTCACCTATCAGCGGTCAGAATGTTCCGCCTGATCGGTGTACACGACAGTGTATTGTTTAGAAAGCGTCATCTCAGCATTTGTGTGTCAGAGGGGCTTCGTACAGCTCATTTTTCTTCGAAAGCTGTTGCTCAGCTGACAGAAAGTGTTATGTGGCAAATTTCACTCTCTCAGTTTATTTTGGTTTCCCTTTGTAGCAGGGGTCTCACCGTTGAGTCACTGGTGCGAAGCAATATTTCACCCCGTCACATGTGGCCTCGCATGCAGAGTTCACGCTCCGGTGATAAAGCTAACGGGAGTGTACGTGAAGGGGAGTCGCGATGGTGGGCCAATGAGGACGCAGCAGCTTGTATATAAACACAAACAAATTAGTGTTCACTGAATTGTTAAACGCTTCTTCTTTCATGTGTTGCGGGAGCCCCAGGCTTGACTCAGAGTTTCTCATGGGGGTTTGTGGTGATGAGTCAGCCGTGTGGAAGTCTTGTGATCCCACTCCTACACTGAGAAACAGCTCGTCTGTCACTGATAACAGCTTTTATTTCGTTTTTTCCTATAGAGCAGTGTTAACCCTTTGGGGGAATTTCATTACGTTGTAAGTGACACAACGGAAAACAGCTCATTCTGATTTCTAATTAAACAATATAAGCCTCCGATACAATACAATGGTATTAAAATCTATAAAATATTTTTCTTTAAGCAGGAAAGTCACTTTTTAATCAAACTAAAGGATCATGTATAGGTATAGTTACCTGTGATTGTGGATACTGCTGGAAGCTGTAAATTTCCCATTGGGATGAATAAAGTATCTATCTATCTATCTATCTATCTATCTATCTATCTATCTATCTATCTATCTATCTATCTATCTATCTATCTATCTATCTATCTATCTGTCTGTCTGTCTGTCTGTCTGTCTGTCTGTCTGTCTGTCTGTCTGTCTATCTATCTAGTAATTTAGGTAAAAAAACAAGAAAGATAAAGCACCGACATTCAACATGCTGTTATCGTTTTAATTCTTCTTTTTTTTCTCCATTCATTCGTTCATTCATTTAAAAAAAGGTCTGTACATTCATAATGTGCAACAAGGTGAGTAACTTGTAGTCAGGTCTTATTAATACATTCATGTCAACATTTTAAAAAACCAAAATAACAAAACAACAACCTTTTTTTGTTTTCCTTGAAGAAGAAAAATTATGTACATTTCGAACGAACAAACCAAAAAATAAATTAAAAACCAAAAACTTCATATATATATATATATACATGTACAGATATTAGACCTGACGGTTTTAGTGACCCTAAAAAAATAAAAAATAAAATGTAAAATAATCTGGATTTTTTGCTTTCAGTACAAATCTGTGCATATAACCAAACTAATGATAAACATAGGAAGTGTGTGTATACTGTAACACTGGGGATAATTACAGAGTCATGATGTGTGTTCGTTTTGCAACACATTGCACATGCAGAGGCACTTCTTTTTTTATATCGTTAACATGTTAAATAAAAACAAAATCTTGTTGTTTCAGCTGCTGTCACCGCAGCCGATCGTCTGGTCTTTAGGTCAGAAATCTTAACTCACTCGACCTTCCCATTTCATCCGGGCTTGGGACCGGCACTGAGAGTTAACTCTTAAGCATGAAGCCTGAGGCCATGAAGCCTTTATTATCGCCAAACATACATTACAGCACAGTGGAATTCTTTTCTTTGCATATCCCAGCTGAGAACGTTGGGGTCAGAGCACAGGGGCAGCTACGATACAGCACCCCCTGAAGCTGGAGAGAGGGTTAAGGGCCTTGCTCAATTGCCCAACAGTGACGCTTGGTGGTGCTGGGGGCAACCCAGAGCCTTAACCACTTGAGCCACCACTGCCAGGGAATCTGACCCGAGCTACGGCAATGAGAGCACACGATCCTGCTGCTGGACCACCGGGGGGGTCACTTAACATAGACAAAATCTATTCTAGTAAACGTGGGTAGTGCTGAATTGAGTGTATTTTGCACTCCTAAATATACACACTGCTATAGATGGAAAACCAGTAAAAAACAAAAAACACAACAGCTAAATTCTATCAAATAAAACAAAACCATCCAGCAGGTTGTTAGCCAACAAACGTAAGGCTTTATACATATAGTTCATTTGACTGGTTTTAGTTCTGAATACAAATATAAAGATGAAGTGAAATGTAAATAAAGGAGACCCTATAAAAGCATCCATTGCCAAAAAAAAACGTTCTAAACACACAAAGAAATCTACGTCATGTAGCAGCAATCGAAATCTGCTTGTAAAAAAATGTCTGAAACAGTTATAAGACCGTGTGGAATCACCTGTGGCACCTTTATACAATGGATCTACATTCAAACTAAGGCTGTCCAAATAGGGCTTAATGACGAGAGGAAGAAAAAAAAGAAGCTCGAACGTGAAGACACAGAAGAAAGCAAGGCAAAATAGTTATCTCCATGATTGTCTTGTCGTGGTAAAATAATGATTAGGAAAGTGTAAACCACTCCCACGAAGAATCAGAATTTAATCAAGCCCAAGTAAGTGTTATGTACGTCGAGTTTTTGCAGAGGGCTGCAGGTAATATTTAGCCGCGTGTTTTCAGTCAGATACACTCCTATACCCATAAATCCAGTCGAGTACTCTGTACCGTTGATATGTCCCACAATGATATCACTGGCAGAGTTACCTTCTGGCTGCTTCTGAACCGTCACCGTGTAATTCTCACCCTGCTTCCGGGACTGCAGGGTTACTTTGAGGAAGAGGAAATAATTCCCATCCTCCTCGATTCTTATCACAGTGTCTTCTTTTTCGTCATTTTTTCTTTGCCACACCAGATGTGTCGTGTTTTGTTTGTCCTTGGCTAAAAGCAAAGATTTGATTTATTATGATTCATCATTTCATTATAGACATGCAGTTAAACTGATAACTTGGTAACATTTCTAAGAAATGATAATATCTGGTGTGAGTTGTGTCAAAAGCTCTTACCGAGGATGTATGTACTGAGCTGAGAGCGTGTATCATCAGTCTGGAAATGGAAATAATAAAGTGACTTAAATGCTTTCATTTACTGGTTGTACTTACAACACTGCCTCCAACAAGCAAGAGGTAATAGACAGATAAACATATAGTAATTTATTTATTTATTTATTTTTGGCAAGGACTAAAACACAGTGTTGATCTGTTTTGGGGGAGAATTGCAGGGGTTTTATTTCTCTGATAGATAGATAGATAGATAGATAGATAGATAGATAGATAGATAGATAGATAGATAGATAGATGGGTGGGTGGGTGGGTGGTGTTTTGGATGGATTGATGGATGGATGGATGGATGGATGGATGGATGGAGGGATGGGTCAGTATGTAGATAGATAGATAGATAGATAGATAGATAGATAGATAGATAGATAGATAGATAGATAGATAGATAGATAGATAGATAGATAGATAGATAGATGGGTGGGTGGGTGGGTGGTGTTTTGGATGGATTGATGGATGGATGGATGGATGGATGGAGAGATGGATGGGTCAGTATGTAGATAGATAGATAGATAGATAGATAGATAGATAGATAGATAGATAGATAGATAGATAGATAGATAGATAGATAGATAGATAGATAGATCTCAATGAGAAATTTACAATTTAGGTTAGGAAGCTGAGGTCTATGCTAAGTGTATCATCAGGCATGAGGTTAAGGGCCCAACAGTGGCATCTTGGCACCACTGGGGCTTGAAATCCCAACCATCTGAGCAGTATCACCTAGCTAATCATGGAGCCATCACTGCCCCAGTAAACTTAAGCAGACCATGTTTCCAGCCATCATAAGGTAGCAGACGATAACTCTTAAAAACACACTAGGTTTTTTTTGCCTGCTATATATATATTTTTTTCCTCCTCTTTCCAATGTGGCTTTTTCCCAGAACCTTAGCTTCTTCTGGGCTTGTGACACAATACTGTGGTGTACCTGGGAAAGTTTCACAGCAACACAACCAGTAACATCCAGTACCTTACAGCTCTGACAGTAGTCCTGTCTGTAACTGAAAATGATCATTTGGGTTATTATTTATGTGTTCATTGTATTTTGACAGGAACAGCTTACATGTGGCAGAATTCTTAAATAAATTTCACGAAAACTAGTAATAAATGTGGCTGAAGTGCAGCGGTGAAGGCTGGAAAGTCTTTAGGACAGGATTTTACGCTTTCTGGTTTTTTTAGTCACATGGCCATGCTGTTCTATTTTATTTCTTTTTTTTTAGACAGGAAAAAAAGAGGAAGCAGCTTGTCTTTTCAGACAGTAGATAAACTGTAAATAGAATAAGTGAAAAGTTTCATGATTCCATTTTGAGGTTTGTACATACATATATATATATATTGTAGGTAATGTAGGAAACTGTGTAATGTGGGAAATTGCCTTGTACATATATATATATATATATATATATATATATATATATGTACAAGGCAATTTCCCACATTACACAGTTTCCTACATTACCTACAATGTCATTTGGGCTAGCTGCTTATAGGATCAGTGGGATTTATCAGTCTACATAAAGAAAGTGATGCAGTTGCACTTTAGATCTTGTTTAAGTCTTGAGTCCTTAGTTTCGAGGCTTGTTCAGTGCTGTACTAAGAAAATAATCAAAAAGCTTCAACGTTCATCCTACACCTATGTGCTAACCATCTTGTAGATCATGTACTACATGAGCAGTGATGCTACACTGCATTCTGGCACGTTGGCTCCAGCATTCGCACCATCATCTCCACTAATTTCTTGTGAATGTGATGTTGAATATTGCTGGAAAAGGGGCTAATAAGAAAAGAAGTTGAATTCCTTGCATAGCATGTTGCAAGACTGATGTGCAGGAGATTAAAAAGAATCTGATTCATAGCAGGATATCATACCATGGTTTATCTCTGCGGTTATTTCCTTTGCTGGCTGAAAATGACTACATTATGAATCATGCTCTTGTCTTTCCTGTTGGACAGTTGGTTCTGTTGTGTATCTCTGGATTGACTGTAGGCCTAACCATATGTGAATAAGTGCTAGTGACCTTATTTAACACTGCGGCTACCACGGTGGATGGAAGGGATGATGGTGCGTTGCCAGATTTATACTTAAAGACATCGAGGTGTAATATAAGCCAAGTGGAATCCAGCATGATTTACAGATAGATGAATATATGAATGATGATAGTTGTAGGCACCACGTATCCCGAAATGTTCGAACATCTGAACTCATGAGGAATTTATAACACCTGTCCTTGCACACTTTTATTTGCAAGAGTTTCAAAAGTTCACTTCTTTTCAAGCTTTTGTGTTTCATCTCAGTCTTGACCATATGTCTTATGAAAGATTTCTTCAGAACTTTATTTCTGAAGTTGAAATAAATCAGTAAGGCATGGAGTTCTGTTGAACTCAGTCCAGTTCTGTTGAAAAACCGTGCAAGAATACGTATTATCGTGTAGACATTTGGAAACTAAACTATGCTAAATATCATACCTAAAACACGCTTCATTAGAAACAAATCCTGTCACGTGAATTTCATGCATATATTTATTATTTCACTATTTTAACTACTTTAGATTCGTTTGGTCCAAACTGAGCTGAAAAGTGCTGATCTATACTTCCTGCTTGGCATAACATGTTGCGCAATCTTACCTAATACATGTGTTACGTCTCTCACGCGGTTTCCCTTCATGCTTGCTGTCATGCTATTTACTGCCAACGTATACAGTCTAATCAAGAATCAAACACCAACTGACTTGCCTTTTGTTATGCAAATGAAGCAGTGGCACTAATGAGCGAATATAGGTATGAAATTTTCACTTCACATTACTACTGATCGGTTAAATGCTGCCAGAATGACTGACTCCACCTGTCTGGTGTCTTCATCATCGGCTTTTCTTCCTGATGTCTAATCATTAGAGAAGAGAAGACTGAACCCTTACCGGTGTGGATAATCTCTGATCGGAGATGAAGTGGAGTGTGATGGAGACTCCCAGGCCCAGAGAAAGGATAGAGACCCAGATCATCAGTGCCCAAATGTGTTTCTTCAGCTGATCCACGCGTGCCACACAGCTTTCCCCTTCATAACACTGCTTTCCAGATTCACACATAGCCCAGGCGGCAAGACGCAAACAACACACGCTCGAGTGATCTTAGGAATCAAGAGAGACTCGCAAAAGGATGCTTGAGTCAGGCTTCAGAGTTTTGTTTCCTGTGCTGCTGCTAGTTTTTTTTTTTGTCTGTGTGTGTGTGAGGTCAAAAATAAAGAGTGTGTGTCAGTGCTGTGAGGTTTTGTTGTTTTGTCCAGGAGGTGAGCTCAAATGTACTTTCCCTCCCGAGCAAAGCTGATGAAAGTGAAGGGAAACACATGGAGCGAAAGACACAAACGCTTCTCACAGTAGAGGGACGGGCCCGACTCAGAAGTCACACAGAGGAAGAACCGTGTAGACAAAACACGGCGGAAGCATGCTGCATGACAATTTCACAGAAAAGTGTCGTAGGCGTGCCTACAAAGTGGGCAGCCTACAAACAAGCTGCTTTTCTAGAAATGAAAATGAAAAAAAAAATAAAAAGGAAATTTAGTTGAAACCAACTTCCTTTTTTTTGTGTGTGTGTAGTTAATTTACTTTTCCCTCAGGAGCAAGGATTTCCCTTAGAGATCATGAGCTGCTTGGTGTGATTGGATGGTGACTGACTCATAATGATAACCAGATCTAATCATCTTTCTTTCTTGTGTTTCCTCTTTTTAAATCACATAATTGGAGGGTTGGGTGCTTTTCCATGGAGTCAGCAAAAATGGAGCTGACAAATTGTGAATGAAAGTATTATCAATAATGTTTCTGTCCATCCCTGTGTTTTTAATCTTATGCTGCTTTCATGTGCTCATTAGATGCAAATTAGGATCATTATTAGGATGCATCATTAGGGTGCCCTTACTTTCAGTGTGTCTGAGCTATTATATTGTTGTGGCTTCCTAGCTTTCCTTAAGGAAATAGTTCAGGAGATATAGACCGAATCATGTCTGCAGGCCAGCCGGTGATGGAGATGATCCAAAATGAATTGCCTACACTACAGAAACCATTCTTCTCCGCTATCATGAGGTAAGTGTGCAGGTGAGTAGAAATAACCTCTCGAAGTGACATCGGAGGGGCTCGATTCACGTGAAATTCGGGAAGAAATATTTATAATAATCACCATAGCGAAGGTGGAAAAAACATAATCATCACATGATCTCTTGGCTTAGTAATGATTTCCTTCCATCCTGTGCTGATAAAAACTTCTCATAATGCACTTCTGACAGCTCTTGAGTCATTAATGAAAAAAATTAATAAATAAAAATTCATTAATCGCATTTTATCCCGCTAACGTATCGGAATTTTGTGTAGTCGTTGCTGTTGTGTGTTTTCTTTCTTTTCTGATCGGCATGCCGCATTACGTTTCATTCTGTATTTCATGTACTAACGCATGTCAGGACGTCATGTCTTTGTGGCATTGTGGCTTGCTGTGGTCTGCCTGCTAAAGTTTCGTAACAACGGTGCGAAGAGCAGCTGCTTGTCAAACTTCATCATCATGCCTCATGCCAAGCTAAATGGAAACAAACATGCCCAGTGGGGTTTGGTGGCTAGCACACAAGCTTAATTGGTTATGATGCCACTATCTTAAGAAATAAGTAAACATGCCCCAACAAAAAATATCTACAAAGAATTGCTGTCAAAAGAAGAAGTGAGAAAATAAGTGTATCTATAAATAAACTTCCAGATCTGTTTTATGGGAAGAGAGCTTTAGGAACGTGGCAGTCCGAGAATTAAAGAAACCACCAGATTCCGAAAATAGGAATTGGTATAGATGGCCAAAAATATATCAAAATATATTATTATATGAAATGCTCAATGTTAATGCATTACAATAACTAACAGCTGTCTAATATGTTACCCCTTTAAAAAAATTATTTTTCTGGTACATCCTAAGATGTTTGTTTCCACAACAACTTGAATTACTCAATTATTAATGAACAGCTCGTTATACACTATATTGCCAAAAGTTTTGGGACACCCCTCCGAATCACTGAATTCAGGTGTTGTGTTTCAGGGGTTGGACTCGGCCCCTTAGTTCCAGTGAAAGGAACTCTTAATGCTCCAGCTTCATACCAAGACATTTTGGACAATTTCCTGCTCCCAATTTTCCTGTTCCAACATGACCGCCCACCAGTGCACAAAGCAAGGTCCATAAAGACATGGCTGAGTTTGGTGTGGAGGAACTTGACTGGCCTGCAGAGTCCTGACCTCAACTGTATAGAACACCTTTGGGATGAATTAGAGTGGAGACTGTGAGCCAGACCTTCTCGTCATCACAACATCAGTGCCTGACCTCACAAATGCACTTCTAGAGGAATGGTCAAAAATTCCCATAAACACACTCCTAAACCTTGTGGAAAGCCTTCCCAGAAGAGTTGAAGCTGTTATAGCTGTAAAGGACGGGACAACTCCATATTACATTCATGTGCATGTAAAAGCAGATGTCCCAACACTTTTGGCAATATAGTGTACTTTTAAATGCTTCTAGGTTATATTTAATTTTGTAGAACAAAATTCAATTCAATTCAAATTATTTGTATAGTGCCTTTTACAATGGACATTGTCTCAAAGCAGCTTTACAAAAGAACATAAACAGAGAAGGGGGGGGGGGTAAATAACTAACTAAATAACTAGAAATAAAACTAACTATTTTATCCTTATTTTATTTTATCCCTAATGAGCAAGCCTGAGGCGACGGTGGCAAGGGAAAACTCCCTGAGATGATATGAGGAAGAAACCTTGAGAGGAACCGGGCTCAGAAGGGAACCTCATCCTCAAAAGAAGCTAGGCCGACTCCCACGCCTCAGCTACTGTTTGCCTTGTTAAAAAAATTGTAGATGTTAACAAATGATATCTCCTGGATTTTCTTTTCATTTGTTAGTGAAAGCTTGACATAGCCACAGGATTCTTGCACCTTCACTTGCTAGTCTCCAACTCCCTAGCTAGCAACAGGCTTGATGTACAGTGTGAAATAAATAGTAAGAATTGTGTGAAATGTCTGTCACATTAAACCTTCCCTAATATGAGTTTTGATATATGGAGACCTTTTTCTCTCTGATGGCTCACTGAGTCTTCCTGGAGTGTCACTTTACATGATGATATCACCACATCAAGTCTATAATATAAAAATGCATGAATACAGAACTAAATATCAAATACAAATTTAGAAATAAAAAACCTCAGATCGGAGACATGCGCCATTAACCGCAAGGCTGTGATGTCTTTGATATGACCAGACGACGTAAACATCGCCATTTTCCAGATAAATAATTCTGACACCTGTCTGTGGTTTTACATACGCAAGTCCACTGGGGATTTCCTGGGGTAAAAGTTGTCTTGTTGTTTATCACACGTGGGTGAAGACTAATGTCCTGCCCAAGCCTGTATTTTTCCCCTCTTGTGGTGGTTACAGGTGTCTGTTTTCAGGCCCACACACCTCGACCTCATTTCAGTGAAGAACCAAACCAGTGGAATATGACGTAGTGTATAGATAAAAGATAAAGATAAAAAGTAAAGTGAACACTAAGTACTGATTTAGGGACTCTGTGTGTGCAGTTGTTTTATTTATTTATTTATTTGGGTTGCTCGGGGACCGAGGTGTTTAACCTATACCACATAGTGTGATAATGCAATAATCAGATAATAGTGCAATGCCTGAAACAACTCATTAGCTCTGCTGTCACTTATTAACTGTCTAACCCTAGTAGCTATATATATATATATAGTATATATATATGTGGAAAAAGAAATCAGACCGCCCCTCACATTTGTCTGAAGAATTTCGTGTGAAGGTTACTTCACAGGCAAACTGTGAAACCGAGATTTGTAGGTCACACAATCAAGCGCTTTTCGCTTACCATGCCTGAACATGAAACTGTCTGACCTTGGACTGAAATTTCAGGGACACCCACTTCTAGGAAGATCTAGGCTCTCGATTTCTCGAGAACAGTCCTTCTTACTGAAGACTGGTGAATTTCTGACTGTTTGGAGACAGCCATGATAAGATAAGATAAGATAAGATCGAACTTTATTAATCCCGAAGGAACTCTCTTGCATCTCTGAGGTCAGGACTGATGTCCTTTCTTCTAGGCATAATGTATACACACTACTGAGTGCTCTAAAACACCAAACTTCTTATATTGAGATAATCACACTTTAGATAACCAACTTTCTGAATGATGGTTTAAGGTTTTGAGGAAATAAATACTAACTCCGTTGATCTTTCGGCTGCTCCCTACGTGTGTGAGGGGTCACCACAGTGGACCAACTGGTCCGCACAACAACTTGGCACAGGTTTTACGCCGGACGCCCTTCCTGACACAACCCTACCATTTTATCCGGGCTTGGGACCGGCACTGCATCCAGTGGCTGGGGTTTGGGCATTAGCTGGGAATTGAACCCAGGCCTTCCGCAAGGTAGACTAGACACCTACCACTGAGCCACCAGTGTCAGGGACCTTATAATTCATAGAAATAAAACATAGATTGAAGGATGGTGTTCTGTGTGTGTGAGAGAGTGACTAGCATGGTTTAGTGTAGACTAGCTGTACTGGTACGATCAGACTGATTCGGATCCGTGAAGAAAACAGGCCTGTAAGTGAGTTTTTGAGCTGATTTTTTTATTCCAATGTTACCATTGCCACGTCATATTTGTAGCTTTGATATAATCTGAAGCTGTTTTGATAAACTTATTTGTTTTGAAAAAAGGAGATGGTATTGTGTTTAGTATTAAAACCACTTTATCGCTGAATCCGCAACTTCAGTTTTCAGACATTGTGGTTTTGCTGAACATGTTTGCGCATG
Organism: Hemibagrus wyckioides; assembly: GCF_019097595.1. Taxonomy (NCBI): domain Eukaryota; kingdom Metazoa; phylum Chordata; class Actinopteri; order Siluriformes; family Bagridae; genus Hemibagrus; species Hemibagrus wyckioides. The sequence goes on from NC_080733.1 coordinate 17,089,408, forward strand.
TCTTTTCACTTTCACTTACTCCAGTTTAGCTTGTAGCGTCAGCACTGGAGCCCCATAGAGCCTGGCTCCCAGACATAAACAGCGTTTGTCTCCATCTACAGGCTATAATGTTAGCTGGCAATGTGTGACAGGAAATATCTGAAGTGAAAATAAACTTTACAGGCCGTCGCCAGCTGCTGTTCATACAAACCGCCCTAATAACAACAAACCCGAGTAAACCACACGGAACACTACTGATTTCAACACTGAAACTGGCTGCAGAGCAAAAAAATTCCCCCAGAACGTGGCTCCTCAGAAGCTACTGTAAAAAGTCCACTAATATTGGAAATTTCCCCACTGTGGGACGATTAAAGGTTTATCTTATCTTTAGCTTAGTATTTTGAGCATAATGATGTAAATACTGATAAGGAACTAATAATAATAATAATAATAATAATAATAATAATAATAATAATAATAATAATAATAATAATAGACACAGGCATGTAAATGAGGCTCTCAGAAAACGTGTTTATGATATTTTAGTCATTAATAGTTAGTATAAATATGTAAAAAAAAATATTTAAAATTTTTATTTCTAATCTTTCTGCCCATACAAATAATTTTTATAAATATTGTTACCAAATTCCAAATTTGTTTTTATATAGTTTATAGGTTTCATCATAACAAGAAGAAATTTTAAACCTGGAAGAAATGACAGAAATGAAAAGACAATTAAAATAAGATGTACACTACGAGTACTGAATGGATTCATTAGTTGTAGCATCGTCTGAGACAGTGAAGACAGACAAGCGTCCCTGACCACATATTCAGTCTTTAACTCTTTTGGCCTTGGACACAGACCTTTATATGAAAACTGTTTTTAATGAAAGCTGTAAAATTAGACCGTCCCTGCTATTGTACAAAATCATTCATTTCAAAATGTTTTCATTTCTAACAAGTGTACACTGATCAGGCATAGCATTATGACCACTGAGAAGTGAAGTGAGTAACACTGATGATCTCCTCATCATGGCACCTGTTAGTGGGTGGGATACTGTATTTTATGCAGCAAGTGAACATTTTGTCCTCAAAGTTGATGTTAGAAGCAGGAAAAATGGACAAGCGTAAGGATTTGAGCGAGTTTGACGAAGTGCCATATTGTGATGGCTACAAGAGCATCTCCAAAACTGCAGCTCTTGTGGGGTGTTCCCGGTCTGCAGTGGTCAGTATCTATCAAAAGTGTCCTTTAAGTCCTGTAAGTCCTTTAAGTCATGTAAATATCCCCACATCGCAACTTACAGGACTTAAAGGATCTGCTGCTAACATCTTGGTACCAGATACCACAACACACCTTCAGGAATCTAGTAGAATTCATGCCTCAATGGGTCAGGGGCTGTTTTGGCAGCAAAAGGTGGACCAACACAATATTAAGCAGGTGGTCATAATGTTATGCCTGATCAGTGTATGTGTATGATGATAGTATGAAGGCGTGTATTTATGAGAACTGGAGGCTAAGTCAATGCCTTGCAGTGTTGCAGGGAGAATTATCCTGCTTAAAAGGGCCTCTGCCATGAAAGGTCTTACTAGTAACAACCACAGAAATACCAGGACCAAAGATTTCTCAGCAGAACAGCATTACTATGCCTTTGCAAATTTGCCTTCTTCACTTTGTGCATCCTGATACCATCTCCATCCACATCATCACACTGGTTGTCTGCATGATGTAAATCCTTCTCCCATTGCTTCATGGTCCTGTTCTGATGCCCACATACCCATTGTAGGCGCTTTCGGCAGTAGACAGAGGTCAGCATGGACACTCGGACCGCTTTGCGGCTATTCAGCAAGCTGTGATGCACTACAGCAAAACCTTTCTAACATAGCCAGCATGAACTTTTTCAGCAGTTCGTTCAGACCAGGATCGGACCACACTGGCTAGCCTTTGCTCCCCGTCCTCATCAGTGCACCTCGGACACCAGGACCCTGTTCCTAGTTCACTAGTTGTCCTTCCATGGATTACTTTTGGTAGACACTAACCAGTGCACACACCACAAGACCTGGTGTTTTGGAGATGCTCTGACCATGTTGTCCAGCCAACAGAATTTGGCCAGAACTTTTCCTGCTTCCAAGATATCAACTTTGAGAACTGACTGTTTATTGCTTAATATATCCTGCGCCTGTCAGGTGCCATTGTAACGAGATAATCAATATTATTCATTATTTTTGTGATTTTTTTATTTATTTATTTTTTTAACTTTTGCATAGAAATACAGTTGCTTGTTCACAATAAACAGCTCAAACTGACCTTCTGAACCCCTACAAACACCCCACCCCCACCTCCACCTCCCAGCGGTTCCCCAAGTCCAGGCCACCTTACAACAAAATTGCCTGCAAAAAAATAAAAGAAAAGAAAAGAAAAAGAAAATAAATAAATAAATAAATAAATAAATAAATAAATAAATAAATTTACCATAAATTATAACTAAATACAATATTAAAATAATAATTAAATATAAAAAAACCCCTAGATTAAAGTTTATAGTAGGTTAAATATAAGGTACAATATTTTACATTTTTTAAACTTAATGTAGAGACAAACATCTATTCTGAACTCAAAATGTCTGACCTTTTGAGCATAATAATGATTGTTGTGTAAGATAAATCAGTAAACCTAGACACACACACACACACACACACAGAGAAGCAGCAAAACTCTGTACAGCCAGGAACCCAAGCTCAGCATTAAACCAGAGACCAGAGACAACAGCACTATAAATATTATTGTTGAATAGCTCTAACTAGTCCATTTAACACTATGAAAAATGCATGATGGTCATAAGTGCAAAGAGCCTGGTCTACTGATCTACCGCTGTTTCCACTTATCCTGTTGAAGTACATCATGTTTGTGTGTCCGTGGCACGTACACCGGCTAAAAGACATCTACACATCCCTGCTAATCTTTCTTGCAAGTGAGTCAGCTGTTTGTATTGAAATTCCTTTAGTTTCCTCTGACTCCTGAAGCCAAAGATCCAATTGTTTGTAGCCAGAGGAACACTGCTGAAAGGTATCTTTATCAAGAATAGGATCTCCCTCCAAAATTGGATGAAAATCTGTTCGGAAGGCTGCCAAGAGACCTAGGCATAGTTCCAAAAGATATTGTTGGTGCAGAAACAAGACAGCTTATCATCCAAAGGACATTGTAACCGTGATGAACCTGTGGGGTTGGCAGTATCATGTTATGGGGCTGCATCAATTCATCTGAGACTGAAGCTCTAAGTTTGAGTAAATCAGGGATAACCACTGTCATGTTTTTTCTGTGACACTGGGTGGACGGTCACTTCTTTCAAACTTAAAGACGTCCCAGAATGATCTGGATTATTCCAAAAAATCCCTTTAATTCATACTGTTTCATGATGCTCCTCCCATATTCCATATTCCTTACTCAAACATTTTCCCATTATGTTCAGGTTTCAGCTTTTTCATTTCCCATTGTCTCTGTTTTTCTTGATTTTAGATTCCCTTTAGAATCAGTTTTAGGCCTCTTGTTTTCCCACCCCTTTCACTGGGGGAAAAGACTTGCATTCTCACCTCAGACACAGTGCTGAACGGATCTTCGCTGAGCTATACTACCATTTTGAATAATTTCACCATGTGTTAGTATTGCTTTTTCTCTTTAATTCATCATATTTGCAGAGTTTAATAATTCTACTGATGTATTTGTAAATACTATATATAGTCAAAAGTTTTGGGACACCCCTCCCAATCATTGAATTCAGGGGTTGGACTCCGCCCCTTAGTTCCAGTGAAAGGAACTCTTAATGCTTCTCGTCCAACATCAGTGCCTGACCTCACAAATGCACTTTTAGAGGAACGGTCAAAAATTCCCATAAACACACTCCTAAACCTTGTGGAAAGCCTTCCCAGAAGAGTTGAAGCTCTTATAGCTGCATGTGCATGTAAAGACAGATGTCCCAAAACTTTTGGCAATATAGTGTAAGTTCTACATAGCTGTGTGTGTGTATTTGAGGCCAGTGAACAGGTATCATTTTAATGCATGTATCTTGTATGTGTGCTTATGTTGCTAGTGTTGTGATTACATGCACTACTTCTTTTAACTAATCATTTCTAAGCTTTATATATTGTATCTCTGTTAGTGTCTGTCAGTGGAATTTCTACTCCTCCAGAGCAAGGTCACCCCGACCCAATACAACGTCTTCGTCATCTTCTGGCATTCTCAGTCACCCACATATCGACTCCTACTTCATTCTCCCATTCGTTTCAGTCAGCCCTGACTGAGGCCTAGCCCCCTACCATTTCATTAAACTTTAACATAGAATTTTCCACCAAATTCTGTATGGAGTGTGTTTGTTTCCAATTATTTTTTTAATTCCCACTCTACAAATAGCATTCTGGCACAAATTCTGCAGGTTCTCAGGTCTAAATCCTATCAGAAACCTACTTATGAAGCATTTTAGCAAAGAAGAGTGGAATAAAATTAGCAAATCAAGATGTGCTCAGATTGTAGACTGAAAAAGACAGAGTCCTGTATTACATGCAAAAGCTTTAACAAAGTATTAATTATGGAGTGTGCATACTTATGGCTATTGTAAGTTTGTGTTTTCTCCTAAAAGATTTTGTGCTACATCACATGAATGGTGGAAAAAGATCTGACATGCTAGGGTTGTGGGCTCATTTTTCAGTGAATTAACAGGGGTGAGTAGAACTAATGAAGGTACAAGAATTTATAAGTTTGTTTCTACTAAGAAATAAAAACAAATAAAGTTAATGCTAGCTAACTAGCTATGTATACACTATTTAATATACAATATTTGATAGCATCTTATAAAACCGTTGTAATATGTAGACAAACCTTAGACGTCAGAGTAATGTGCAAGTGTATAAACAATAAAAAAACTACAGAAATGAGAAAAATATGGGTTCTGGATCCTATTATTTGATTTGATTTGAAATCTTCATGCTTGATGTTCAGTTCAATTCTTGTGACAGAAAGATGAAACTTCACCTGACCTGCAGAGGGCACTGTAAAGATTACTAAACCTAACACAATGTCCAAGGCATGAGTCAGAGTCACTAACACCCCCCAGCTGACCACTACATCAACGTGAGGTCTTGTTATGAAGAATGTTTTGGTTTTCTCAAGGACAAAGTTAAAGTGAAGGGCTCTATGCGCTCTATGCTGAACTCGGAACTCAGAGCCCCCACCCACCCACCCATCCCGAGTGGACGCACTACAGGGTGGTTCTGAAGTCTTCTCCAATTACCTTTTACTGCTAAGCACTTACAAAACTTTACTAAATCTATACAAATAAAACAAAGAGGGAAAAATATCACCAAAATGGCATGCAAATACACAGCATCAGGTCCGATGCGGTCAAGTGCAATTTACGCTAGCCTGTTCTTTTCCTGTCCGTTTACCTTAACTTACTTAACTTTAACTTGAAATTTTTACTTCATCACATATCAGGCCCTAGTTTTACCACATCTGTGCTCGACTGTCATTCACTTTCTATATACAATAAGAAGAAGAACTGAGGGCATGAAGCCTTTATTATGGCCACACATACATTACAGAACAGTGGGATTATTTTCTTCACATATCCCAGCTGAGGAAGTTGGGGTCAGGGCACAGGGGCAGCTACAATACAGTGCCCCCTGGACCAGAGAAGGTTAAGGTTCTTGCTTAATTGCCCAACAGTGGAGCTTGAACCCCAATCCTCTGATCAACAACACAGAGCCTTAACCACTTGAGTCACTGCCCCTGTTAATACAGTATTTTGCCGTTTTCAGTATTTACAATATTTTGGCTCTGGTTTTCCTCATTTGTTTTAGTTATAACCAGCCACTAGAATGGTTCTTTTTTTATACACAGCCACCTTAAGGGCCTACATAAGCATCATATCTCTTTAGCTTCTTTATGTCCGCCTATACCGTCCTTCTGCATAATATCTGTATAGTGTCTATTTCACTTCTACATCTGGTTGTTTTGCTATATTATGAGTCTCATATCTTATTGTTGTCATATCTGTGGCCTGTTATGGGTTTCTTCTCTCCTAAGCTCAAGGCACACTCTGTTTCTAGCTCCCTATCTAGTTAGCGAGGGCATATACGGGGGCCGTGTTGACCGACCTTTCTGACCTGCTTTCCTTTCTAGAACTTGTTAGAAACATGGACATTAGAGGTGGTCATTATATATACTATTTTAAGCTACTTCTCGTTATATGGTTACCTTTTAACCATAGCTGATAACTGATAATTATATTGCTTAAGCACAGATTAAGATAAATGAGATTAATGTATGTAAATCAAAAATAAGTGAAATATAAGTGAAAAATAAGTGTGTAAATCAAAAAATTTTGATTAATTCTGGATTATGGATTAAATTAGTTTTAGATTTGATTTAGCTTGACTGATTAAATTTAAGAATTAAAAATGATTTAATGATTAAAGTAGATTAGAGTTATGACTTATGGAAAATGAGTCCACATGTCAACATCTGTAATCTGCGTTCAAGCTCTGCATCCTGATGTAACTCATTAATAAGTATGATTTCAACATGAGGATGAAAAGTAAATAAACAGAAAAACACTTGAACTAATACAAAAAAAAAAAAAAAACGTAGCCAGACAAATAGCTGGATGTAATGAAGTAAAGGGAATCATTTACTCCTGAAATGTATATTCCTGTCCATTTGACCTCATGGCTCTTACCTCTCCAGTACAGTACATACTACAGCAAACATTATAACAAGCCACACCCTGATATTTATCTGCACTAGTTTGACTACACTTATATCTGACAAACCAATAAAAGAGTCACTGAAACTTAAGGAACTTATAAGAATGAGTAACGTAAAATCAAGCTGTATAATAATAATGTGCTATTAGGAATGCTGGTGGGATTTTGTGCAGATGGTGCTGAGGGAGGAGGTCACGTTTTGTTTTGCTGATGGAATTTCTGTGAAACTGAGCTCACCATTAAGAGCACTTGTTTTTTCATTCCCATATGATTAGATTACAGGGTTTTTTCCATTATATTTTAAAACCCTTAAAGAACCCATATGTTCAGTGGATAGTCCAGAAGTTACGTCACTATTCATGTGGGTGAAGTTACTAATCCAGGGTCAGGTAATGCAGCTGTTTCCAACTCAGGTTATGTAAATTACCTGCATGGAGTTCACACCTCTGAGTTCACCAGGTTTTTCTGTTTCAGTAGAAGCACCTGGGAGCTCACAGCTTTATGTGCTAGCTCTTCATCCACCACATCCTATTATTTATGGGGTTTTTATATCAATGTTTGCATGACATTCGTTTTCTTCATTGTAAATAAAAAGCTAAAGAACATAAAATTCAACATGATACCACAAACCCCACATAACCCGTACCGATACCCCAAAATATACCCCATCCCCCCCGATCATACACCACCCACCCCATTGTACCCATACTCCCAATCATACACCACCCCAATACCCTGTACTCCAATCATACACCACCCCAATACCCTGTATTCATACCCTCCAATCATACACCACCCCAATACCCTGTATTCATACCCTCCAATCATACACCACCCCAATACCCTGTATTCATACCCTCCAATCATACACCACCCCAATACCCTGTATTCATACCCTCCAATCATACACCACCCCAATACCCTGTATTCATACCCTCCAATCATACACCACCCCAATACCCTGTATTCATACCCTCCAATCATACACCACCCCAATACCCTGTACTCCAATCATACACCACCCCAATACCCTGTATTCATACCCTCCAATCATACACCACCCCAATACCCTGTACTCCAATCATACACCACCCCAATACCCTGTACTCCAATCATACACCACCCCAATACCCTGTACTCCAATCATACACCACCCCAATACCCTGTACTCCAATCATACACCACCCCAATACCCTGTACTCCAATCATACACCACCCCAATACCCTGCATTCATACCCTCCAATCATACACCACCCCAATACCCTGTATTCATACCCTCCAATCATACACCACCCCAATACCCTGTATTCATACCCTCCAATCATACACCACCCCAATACCCTGTACTCCAATCATACACCACCCCAATACCCTGTATTCATACCCTCCAATCATACACCACCCAAATACCCTGTACTCCAATCATACACCACCCCAATACCCTGTACTCCAATCATACACCACCCCAATACCCTGTACTCCAATCATACACCACCCCAATACCCTGTATTCATACCCTCCAATCATACACCACCCCAATACCCTGTATTCATACCCTCCAATCATACACCACCTCATACACACACACACACACTTCATACACCCCAACTTCTTCCCACAGGCACCCCATTAATCACACCACCGATGCCACACATAAGCCACATACCCCTGCTCACAACCCACATACATTAAACACACTGGCTTATTACTGCTGAATTTTTAGTGTTACTATCGATACTAATGTTGTTGTTATTGTTCCTTCTATTATTTAAATAGTACTGTTAATCTGAAATCTGCTCATTTGAATCTGTGTGTGTGTGTGTGTGTGTGTGTGTGTGTGAGAGAGAGAGAGAGACAGAGAGGGAGGGAGGGAGGGAGGAGTAGGGGGAGGAATAATATTCCAAATCAAAACACACTGAAAAGTTTTCTCTCTAGTCTTAGAGTTTAGTTGTCAGGGAGTGAGAGAGCTCCCATATGGAGTTGGGACAGTTTGAGGAGTGTGTCGTGTGTCTTTCATAAACAATGTGCCTGCGGTTTCTCTGTCTGTAACTTAGACCTGTACCGCTCCTGGACCGGGTTTAGTCCAGCATGGGGATGGCGAGTTTTTCCCCTCTAAACTACACGGAAAAGTATTGGCTTCAGATTTGGGACTTGGCTCCGGCTGAGGCGTCTGTGACTTATTAATCTGCAGGATTTCTGTGTTAAACATGACCCTGTGCAGTAGTTAAGATCTCGAGCTCAAACTTTTATTACCTGCGAGTGGAAGACTAAATAAGAAAGAAAGAAAGAACGTTCATGCGCGCGGACTGGAGAAGCAAGCGAGCACGAAGGAAGAGTGCGTAACTAGTTCAACTATTTCAACTAGTATTCTACAGTAACATGGAGAAGTTTAACATGAACAGTGGAGGTGGAGACGGGGAGCGGGATCTGGACATCCAGAGGCACCTGGCGGAGTGCGGTGAAGCCGGGGAGCCGCTGCGGGAGAACGGGAAAGCCGGAAACGGCCAGAGTCGAACCGTGACACGGGCTCACAGCTCCAGCCCTAGGATGCTGGTCGGTTTGGACATCTTGTGTCTGATTGTTGGTAAGATCGTGTTTTATGAGCTCTGCTCTTGTTTCATGAGCTTGCGTATCCTGTCACTGGACTTATTATGAACGGTGCATGCTTTTATAACACTTATAACTGCTGATAATTACACTACAGAACTGTTAGCTGGTGTTCTTTGGCACAACCAGTTGTTTATTTACTACAGTTCCTGACAGACCAGATTTGTTCCCGACACCAATTTAGGTTAATTACGCAACAAATCCATAGTGGAAAATAAGCTGGGTTCATAGTTCAAAACCTTACATATTTATATAAAAATATATATTTAAAGTTTATAACATTTGCTATTTAAACTAGTTAACTGCTCGTTAAGATTGTTCCATGCTAAATCCTGTCTATGTGGTAAATTCCTGCACTGCATATTTCTCTACTAATTAGTATGTCGCAATAATACGCTATAGCCTGGTCACCATGGTAACCAATTGGGTCGTACCTCTGGCATACTGATTAGTATGACGGGTTCACGTGACAGGGAGCAGCATTATTATTGTGCTTTGAGTTGAGTTTTAAAGTGTGTCTAAAAAAGATCAAGATCCGACCTAATAGTTTACCTTTGCTCTTAAGAATAAAGCAGGCTACACTTGCTGCTACTTGTTGGTACATGCTGGAGATGGTAGCCTCAAGGGTCCACCTTTTGTACCTTGAGTTTGTATGTTTTTTTTTTTTACCTGAAAGCTCGACTCTAAAAGGTAATTGTGATCCGATTATGTAGCTTAAAACGGATCCAGGTTTCCTGATGAAAGAAGCTTATTAAAGATACGGAAGGTACAGACATCATCCCACAGATGATGTTTAACAGTGTCAGAATGTCTATATATGACTACAGATATCCTTGTTAACAAGCTCTTTGCATCCTGACAAGTTTCATCCTGAAGATCCTTATCAGGTGCAGAATTCCCGTAAACAGGCCAAAAGTCACATGGAAAGACTAAAGTAATTTGTCCTGATCTGGAAAACAGGATTTAGACAGAAAACATATCAAAGCTTTCAGAGAGATGGCTTCTAATAGAAAAGGATGAAACATAAACGCAGTTGTGATAATAAAGCAACAGATGTAATACTTTCGCTGGGTTCACATTTGATCTGGATCTTTTTGAAGCGCTTTTACATTCAAGCTCCATCCGTGGCAGCTGTTCTTAAGAGGGGGAAAAAACAGTTTGGAAAAACGAGTGCGGATGTTGAACAACACGAAGCTTGTTATTGTTTAGATGCCGAAAGTTAGATGGTGTTAGCATCCCGGGTGTGTTTTTGAGCCAAATGGCTTTTTTTTTTTTTTTGGAGCTTACATAAGCCAGTATAATTCAGAGAGCATGGGTATGTAAGCAGCCAGGCAACCTCTTTCCACTGCTCACTTTTGTTTTTGTTCTGAGAATAAGGAAACAAATGGTCCAAAATGAAGACATTTGGGGTAAATAATCTGCAGGGAACATTCTTTGTTGGCTAATAAACCCATGTAACCATAATTGTGTTGTTTGTTAAGTGTAGCCGAACCTGTCCAGGCAGACCAACAGGTCTGTTTAACGTTAAAGGTGTCAGATACAGTTACCTAAGCTCCATGACAGTGATACAGAGACATGATAAAATTCAGTCTGGCTTGTGGGTGCTCACAAGCCACACACAAACACAGTCACAGGATATAGCACATGCCCTTTTCCAGACATCTCATTTTTATAAAAGTGATCATTTGATGGTTAAGCGCTTAGCTCACAGCCCCAGCAGCGGCAGGATGGCTGTGCTCGGATTTGAACTCATGACCTTTCCGGACGTTATGCCACTGTTTCAACCGCTGATCTACCATCCTGAGTGTCTGACAGCAGAAAGGAAGCAGACTCGCTGCATGGGATTGGCTGCTGTCCAAACTGTCCATCAGAGCTCGTGATTTTTTCTTTATACCCTGATGCCTCGTAGTGCCGTTGCGTCTGGAGCTCAGTGGATATTCTGACTCGCTGATGCACTTATGTCAGTCACATGGTACCACGCAGATTTGCATGTTGCATAAAGGTATAAGAAGTGAGTCATGACCGTTGACGATATTAAGGAAGGGGTCATTTGTGGTCCACCGCTGTGCCAAGTGTCACACGCACACACACTTTTTTTTCCCCTTTTTTTGTACAGCTAGAATACTTCCTCTTTGTTTGTGGTCGCCTAAGCTACTGGTTTAACTCAGAAGCCAAGGCTGTTGACTCCCAGGATTCGTCTGCACTTATCTAACTCACTCTCATAACTAGATTACTTAGTGGAATTACTGAATCATTGATGGTATTTACAGCATAATAAGCATTCAGGTGGGTTTCATGTAGGAACATCACAGCTGGTTTAATCACGCTTCTGAGTTTCGAGACCGCTTTCAACTTCCCTTCACCTCGTTTAGTTTAGTTCGGCATTTTGCTTGGAAGACTGATGCCTTTTTCCAATCGTTGTGGTTCCTTAAGCAGGTTGAAACGCAAACAGTGGTTCAGAGCGATGTGGTGAACGGAAAGAACATGACTTGAGTGCATGAATGGATCCAAACATGCCACTGCGGTGTTGTTTGTAGATGTGAGCCGTTCCACTGAGACAAAGGACCGAGCTGTAGTGCTGCAGAAATGCCATGTGCTCTAGAGATTTGAAACAAATGATGTTTTAGTAGCTCAAGTGGTTAAAGCTCTGGGTTGTTGATTGGAAGATCAGGGTTCAGGCCCCAGCACCACCAAGCTGCCACAGATCGGGCCCTTGAGCAAGGACCCCAACCCCTTGCTCCAGGGATGCTGCATCATGGCTGACCCTGCTCTCTGACCCCAACCATGCGTTCTGACCCCAACTCTCTAAGGATGGGATATTCGAAGAGGTTGTTGATCGGAGGATTGTGGTTCAAGCTCCACTGTTAGGCAATTGAGCAAGGCCGTTAACCCTCCCTGCTTCGGGGCACTGTATCATAGCTCCCCCTGCGCTCTGACCCCAACTTCCTCATCTAGGATCTGCGAAGGAAAGAATTGTGATGTGTGGCAATAATAAAAGCCCTCAGTTTTTCTTTACAATTATCTAATAATTCATAGAAAACAAACCAAACAAGAAACCCAAAAAGTATTCATTTTGGTCTGATTTGGACTCGGCAAAGGCACTAATAGACGTTTAAGCACTCTTAAACACAGCAATAATTCACTTCAATTCCTTTTTAATTATACAGAACATGTACCAATGCACTCAATGCAGCTCCACAGATATCTGCATAAAGACTCAGATTTCCTTAACGAGCAAGCCAGAGACGAGGACAGCAGGGCAAAAAAAATCCCAGAGATGACACGAGGAAGAGACACCAGACTCTAAAACGACCCTGTTCTCTTTGCTGGACGCTGGACAGTGATACTGTGATAAGGATGTTGCAAAACACCTACAGCTAGGCAGAAACGATTTTGCAACTGTGCAAGATGTGCATGTCTGCATCAACTGACCAGTCCATGGTTCATGTCCATGGACATTCATCTGTTATTAATCTATATATAAATATATATAAACATATATATATTCTCTGAACCTGAAGAGAAAATGTTTGGTTTAAAAGTAATGCTGAAGAAATTGAACAGTGAAGTGCATCATATACTGTAGCTTATCTGAGATCTAATAAAAATATTGTTTTTTTTAATTTAGAATATTTTAACTAAATTAATTATCATTTAAATGTTACAAGTCAGATTCGGCGATCGCATATTGGAAGAATTTTTAAGGCAAAGTCTGAAACTGCTGGTCATGCAGATAGCTTTTATTTGATTGTAACATAAAAAGTTTTGTTACATCTTTTTATATATTAAATTTTTTCCCAATCTTTCCCAATCTAGGAAAATACATTTTAAACATATTTTTTTGGTGAAAACGAAAGCAAACCATTCACTCACATTTTTAGTTCATGTATTAAATTTTGTCTAAAATAACTGGAAAGCAGGTCAATGTCTTGAAAGAGTAGAGAAAAAAAGTACACAAAGCAGTTTGTGGATAGTTTTTTCTTTTGCTCACGTGTCAAATCATGTGGTCAGTTTTTCTCTGAAATACATACATTCTCATCTGAACCATCTGAATACTGATCACAAAAATCACTTTATATAAATACGTTAGCCTTCATCAATAGATGAAACAAGTTCTCTACCTAAGCGCCGCTTTTTTCAATTTCGTGGCAACCCAGTTTTACAACAGCCCTGAATATGACCACAGGAATTACCCCATGGGAAACTGGGATATGAAGCAAGAGGAAGTTAAAAGGGTGCATTAAAAACATTGTTGTTTTTCTCAGTGATTTAAGTCGTGAGAACTGGACAACATGGGAATGTGGCTGCTGAACATGCGAGCGAGCTAATGAGTCCGCTAGCTAGCGCATAGCTGTGAAGTCTTTTTATCTGAACAACGTAAACAACCACGCTGGAAATAAGATGGAACCGCTTGGGAATATCCACATTCCTCTCACATGTGATGAATATTTCAGTGTAATTACATGCTACGTGGCATTTCCATGGGTTTCCACTGCATTGAGAAACGTCAATATTGTGTCACAAGCCGTCAACTCGGTCAGTGCTATATGTTTCAGCATCTGACGTAAACAGCAGAGGGAAACATTTTCTCATGGTGTTGAATCATAACAGCTGACCCCACAAATTGGCTTACCTAGTAACTACACTTGACCCAGCTAATCAAGATCTCCTGGAAACCTTTAGGATTCCTCCTCCTAGCAGGAACGTATCAGACGTACTAATCAGACAGATAAAACGTGAGAATTTGGGGGACAGTACGGCACAGGCCATGCATCCAAACCAACATGGCCGTTCTGTAGCTGGTTACAGTTCATTTGTCTTTCTTGGCGTTTAGCGTGGGTTGTGAATGGCGTATTCATACCGTGGCATTCCGATCCTCCTTTAATAAATCCGCACAAGTGGAGCAAGTGAGGCTCCGAATGCAGATCTGTCTCAGAAATGCCTGCTGTGTTTGTAAAAAAGAGCGCCACAGGCCTCCGGAGAACAAGGCAAGAACAACAAGGTGCATTGTATGTGGAGGCCCTTGGACATACTGAGAAGATCACTCACCCGCGCTGGCTTTCGATTTCTAGCTTGGCAGCTGTGTGTGTGTGTGTGTGTGTGTGTGTGTGTGTGGGTGTGTGTAGCTGGGAATGTGGCATTTAATTTTGTGGTGGTTTGTAAGGAATTAAATGCATGATGAGTCTGAAAGGTGAAGCTCAGGTCTGATCAGAGGTCACTGATGATACACTGGACCAAATGATTTGATTTAAACGTTGTAGTTCATATTAAAGTCTCCAGTTTAAAGAACTCCAGAGGACCACCAAAGTTCATTATTTTCTTTTAACAACATGTCTTATGTGTTTTATTCCTCTAACCACTGTTACACCACCAACTGTTACATGTTTGTTCTTAGATTTATATTGAGGTCAGTGTTATTACCAGGGTGGTAGTAGCTCTTGTGGTTAAGACTCTGGGTTGTTAATTGGAAGATGGGGGTTTAAGCCCCAGCACCGCCAAGCTGCCACTGGTGGGCCCTTCAGCAAGGCCCTCATACCTCCAGGGGCAGGGCATTGTGGCTGACCCTGTGCTCTGAACGCCAACCCTCCAAGGATAAAAAATTTCACTGTGCAGAGATATGTATGTGACAAATAAAGGCTATTTACTTACTTATTAACTCATATTAAATTTCCTTTATAGCTTGTCATATTACCAAAACCCCACAAAGCTTTACAAAGTCGACTTATGCAAACCTGTGACCTTCAAATGTAAGTAATTTGAATCAAGACTCCAAAAGACATTTACATTTCTGGCAGGCATCCTTATCCAGAGCACCTTGCATTTTAATCTCACCTGAGCAATTGAGGGTTAAGGGTCTTGCTCAGGGCCCCAGCAGTGGCAGCTTGGTGGAGCTGGGATTCCAACTCACAACCTTCTGCTCAGTAGCAGGGTAGTAGGGTACCATGCTGCCACTGTTGGGCAATTGAGAAAGGCCCTTAACCCTCCAGGGGTGCTGTATTATAGCTGGCCCTGCGCTCTGATGTGTGGTGATAATAAAGGCTTCATGCCCTCAGTTCTAGTCCAACACCTCTACCACCTATGCCCAGATTTGATGGCAGCTAAAGTTAAATAGTTGAATATGATTTTCTCTGAAACTTGTACAAGATCTTTATATATACATAGGTTACATGATTGACAGGTAAAGAGAGTCTCGCCCTTGTCCTGATTGGTCGCATCCATTCCCCAGGTTTTCCTGGATGTTTTATAGAACCTGCTGGAATGTGAGCAGAAAGTTCAAGCCAAACTAGACGCAGATGGCCGCTCTACATGCTGATGTGCCTCTGATGTTTGCATTAAGGTAGATTTAGTAGATTACGACAGGAAACGGATGAAACATCAGGAAACTATGGAGACATAAAAGAGGCAGGTCTAGACTATACAGAGTGAGTAAGGGAAGGGTGAGAAGTGAGAGAGGAAACCTGATATGGAGAACGATTATCTCTCATCTAACCCCGAACCAGAAATAAACCGGACAGAAGGAAACGTCTCATACTTTCTACATCTCCATTTCAAAGCTCTTTCTATAGAGGAATTTTTATTCCAGACGCAAACACATGGCACGCCGGAGGTGACCGAAGTGTGTGTGTGTTTTCAAGGTGTGTCTCCTTGCCAGAGTTTATGTTTTCATTCATGAGAGGAGCGAGACGACGAGTTACGAGCAGGTCTGAGCACGCTAGAGCCGAGGCCTGCCCGCTTACACGCTGCCTCTCGACTCGACCAGCGTGATCGACGCGACCTTCGCCGCCGACTCTGGTTTAATTAAAGTCTCTCTTATTCCACAGCACTGTTAGATTCTTGATTTTAATTGGACTCCATTTGTTTTTCGAGCAGCAGCAGACGGCAGTGCAGCTGCGAACCACATGTTTATATTAACGCCCTCTTTCTAATACGTTAGTGTTGCTATAGCGACAGCTTACACAGGGACTCGTACAGAACACGCGCCATGTTAACATCCAGTTCAATTCCTTTTCTATTTGTACGCTGGTTATAACAATGGATGTGGTCGCAAAGCAGCTTTACGCAAATTCAGGATAGAAGTTTATCCCTGTTGTGTGAGCCTGAGGCGACGGCGGTGAGGAAAAACTCCCTAAGACGATATGAAGAAGGAACCTGGAGGGGAACCAGCCTCAGAAATGAACTTCATCCTCATTTGGAGGACTCCATAGAGTGCAATTATGTCTGTTTTTTTTTAATTAACAATGATTGATGTCATGTTTTCTGAGACGTTTATTTATGATTTAAGGACAATGTCTCCAGTGTCTGGTTTTTCTGACAACCTGCAGGACAGGAGACATCTGGAGATATTTGTGGTTCCTCAGTAGCAAGACAAGCTGACAGCAGGATTTCTGGGATTTTCTACAAGATTAAATGTAACTAGACACGGATAAAAAAACACATAAGACACAGACTCACAGAAACTGAATCTGCCCAGTTTGGGTGAGTCTGTGCTCAGGATAGCCTCAGGTTCCTGTGCTTGGCTGAAAGGAGAGGAACCTGATGTGGTCTTCTGCTCTTGTAGCTGATCCACCTTAAAGTGTGCTTCTGAGATGCTTTTCTTCTCACCACGTTTGTAAAGAGTGATTATTTGAGTTGCTATAGACGTAGATGTTTTTTGTTTTTCGCACCATTTTGTGTGTGTGTGTGTGTGTTCCAGAGATCAGACTTTTTCTTCATCCTGATGGTTGATGTGAACGTCACCTGAAGCTCTGAAGCACTTTATCTGCATGATGTTGTTCCTTGTGTGTTTGTCACGTGACCGTCTGTGTATATGAATTAAAATTCATTTTCTCTTGCATTTTACAGAAGAAAATTATGCTTTAGAAGAAATCTTTCATGAATCTTCTCACAAACTGTAATTTCGGGTGTTGTATCCTATCCGCCAACCAAATATTGACTCACGTCTAGTCCACAGGTAATAATTTGAGGTAAAAACTGAACACCTCTCCTTTTAAACACGTCAGGACAGTGAGGCTTCACACCACCGCCGCCCACTCCATCTCTCTCCGTGTACACAATGTCACCATCCCGACGTTTTTACGGACGTTTGCCATACTTTGTCCTCTCCCGTAATCAGTGGATCAAAGAGTAAAATGAAAAAGCAGAGCAGGTTCGACTCTGCAATCATTTCTTTTCAAACGATATATTAGTGTAACTGCGACAAGCTGCAAAAAAGATTGATAACATATCATTATCTCTGAACATGCCTTAAACATTTGCTCTTACTTGCCCTTTGAATAGTCACACACAAACACACGCACACACACACACACACACACACACACACAGAGTTATTCCCAAGGCCAGGTGTATAAAGGTGTTTGTACCTGTTTTTAGGTAGAATTGAAGTGTACACGCCCTAAATGCACAATTTACACACCAGACACGAAGTGCGCTTCTTCCCCTCATCAATATGCAAATGGGGGAAATACATGAGAAGGGTGGAGAAACGGGAAGTGTGGCTGAGTTCCACTTGATTTTTTAAACTTTTTAAAAAATTATCTGCCTTTAGTTTTGTGAGATTTATAAATGTGTGTTGCTTTGTGTTGCCAGGTGCACGATTTTCTCGCATCAAATGAACTATGTTTGAATTTCCAGAGCAAATAAAATTGATGGTCACCGAATAAATGTTCTTTATTTTTAAATTTATGACAAATGATCTGCATTTAGTTTTGGGAGACTTATAAATCCAGGTATAAGTCGGTGCCATGTGTGTTGCCAGGTGCAGGATTTCCTGCAGAAATGAGATACGGTTGAAGTTCCGGAGCAGATAAAATTGATTTTCACAGAATTCTTCATTTTTAATTTATAAATTAAAAATTTTGAACTTTATATATATAATTCTATTCTCAAATTTTTGAGAATTTGAATTCTCTATTACAAATCAAAATTTTTAATTAATTAATTAATTTATTTATTATTGTATTTTTTATTTAAAAATATTTATTTATTGTTTTATTAATTAATTAATTCATTCATTCATATATATTTTTTATTGATGTATTTTTTACTTTTATTTATTTAAATTTTTTTTTTACATAATTTCCTTTCCTTTGTTCCAGAGCTTATGATAATGTTCCAATATTTTAATTAATCAGTTAATTTATTTGTTTTATTTATTTATAATTTATTTATAATTAATTTATTTTTATTGAATTTATTCATTATTTATTTATTTTTATTTATTTTTTTACATAATTTCCATTTCCTCGTGTTCAAGTGTTCCAGCATGTATAATAATGTTCCAACTTATAATAAAGTCTTTTCTCACCTCGGCGTGCAAAAAAACAAACAAATATGGACTCACGTCTATAAAAGTCTGTCTCTTATTTGCCGTGTCAGAGTGTGTAAAGCTCATTAGAGTGCACATTTACAGCTTACGGCCTGAGCGGCTATTAGTTTCTACTATAGTGACCTTTAAACCTTCAGACAGCACATTGAACTGAAATGGGGGCACGGCAGCAAACAGAGTAGCATTATAGACAACTTTCTGAGCAAAGATGCCTGTGTTATCACTACACCTACATTACAGTGGAATTCTTTTCTTCACATATCCCAGCTGAGGATGTTGGGGTGAGAGCACAAGGGCAGCTATGACACAGCCCCCCTGGAGCAGAGAAGGTTAAGGGCCTTGCTCAATTGCCCAACAGTGGAGCTTGGTGGTGCTGGGGCTTGAACCCCGATCCTCTGATCAACAACGCAGAGCCTTAACTACTTGCGCCACCACTGCCCCACCTCTTGTAGACATAATCAACCTCTGGACATATTCAAAGTAGCTTCTTTATTCTGTCCACACCCATCATTTCATTCAAAATTGATTAGTAATCAATCGACACGTCATCTGTTTACTTGTTCTGATCTAACTTCATTACTGAACTTATATTTCCTCTGTCATCCCACAGCTCTGTGGTTGACCCTTTGTACAACTTCACAGCCTCTTTAAACTGCAGATTAACAGCGTACACTGACGTGACTGACACGTATTTTCGAGATAAAATCCCAGGCACTTGCATCGGATTTCTCCAAATCCGTTAATTCTAATTAAGGTTATTGTAGTATGGCGTTTACATACCTGCTGAAATCAGATAATGATCGGATTATTACCGTGAGAGTAAACACTCTGAGTGATTAGTCCAGATGCAGATCCCGTTTCAAGCGGCTGATGGAGTCATTCAGAGACAGGTTTGAACGAAGACACGACCTGAGGCTTGTGTGTGTGTGTGTGTGTGTTAGTGAATGAATACTAGTGATCCTGGAGGTTGGGGGTCATGATTTGAGCCCCAGAGGAAGCTGCAGTGTTTCTCTCCAACAAGAAGTGAGAGGATTGCTGTAATCAGGAAAGTTCCCAAGACCTGCAATTATCTACCTGACTAGTGGTGCAAATATGCGTCTGCCCCTTGTTTATGTGTGTTTACAGTGCCGAAGTTCTTTAGCTCTGGCTTCTCTTCCTGCCTTCAATCCTCTTTTCAATTCTCTTTTCTCACCTCTGTCCTGATGAACCACTCAGGTGAAGCCTTCTGCATCACTATATTGAGTAAATTGCTCAAATATATATATTAATGTTCCTGAAGATTGAAACCAAACCTGGAATATAAACACAAAACATCCCATAATACTCATTTTTCTCTGTATATTATGTGATTTCAGTGTTTATTCATCAGAGATGTCACTTTGTAATCTGTGTGATACGGCCATGTTGGAAAATTAAGGAAAGAAGGAAGGAAGGGGGGAAGGAAGGAAGGAAGGAAGGAAGGGAGGGAGGGAGGGAGGGAGGGAGGTAGGAAGGAATTTCTTTCCGTTAGGTTACCAGTCGTAGTCTGAGAGAACATCTGATATCTTTTGTACACTTTTCTGGCCAGGAAGCTTCAGCATCTTGTAGGTTGTGATCCGATATTTGGCTCTGTGAATTTCTGTGGACCAGGATTTGAGTGAGGACACAAACTTGGTGCCACCATGAACCTTTTGGAGAACTGGATTTGAGTGAAAACAGACCAAATTGTTCCAGAGTCTTTGTGGTTGAAGTAGAAGTTTCAGCTCCTGTGACAGCATTTTCCTATCAGTCAGGTCTTACCACACACATTCCTCAAGTCTGGAGCTGTAAAGAGAGAGAAAAAAATCCTTACTGGCAGATGTTTGTGTGCATTAACAGCTTTGGGGAAACAAGTCTGGACTCGGTTCGAGTAACTGCGGCATGCTGCAGCTTATCCCCCACTTCAGCTGCACCTTTTTGTTTGCCTCATTATTTCACTCCTGTTCTTTTTCCCAGAGCCACTTATTCCACCGTGTGAAGCTTTTCTTTCCAAACTGGAAAACTGAAAGTAAAGTACCTGGCAGGAATGCTGCCTTTTTCCAGGAACTGGGGGTAGGTGTGTGAGATGAGGTGATGTGTACATGTGGATACACGATAAAGCCATCAGTAAGAGCTGGTTTATTGTGGGCCAGTGTGATTCGGTATTGTGCAAATGAAAAAAATATATAGATAAGAAGTGAAAGGCTAAAACCTCTTCTGTGAGGCAGTGAAGCCACGCCTCCTTCATCAGGTCTGAAGGACTGAGGCCACGCCTCATACACTGGGTGTGAAGCACAGAGACCACGCCTCATACACTGGGTGTGAAGCACAGAGGCCACACCTCATAAACTGGGTATGAAGCACAGAGGCCATGCCTCCTTCTCTGGGGGTTAAGCACAGAGGCCACGCCTTATTCACTGGGTGTGAAGCTCAGAAGTCACGCCTCCTTTACTGGTTCCGAAGCACAGAGGCCATGCCTCCTTCACTAGGTGTGAAGCACATTGGCCACGCCTCCTTTACTGGGTCTGAAGCTCAGAGGCCACGTGTCCTTCACCAGGTGTGAAGCAGAGGATACGCCTCCTTCACTGGGTCTGAAGC
The DNA here is from genome assembly GCF_019097595.1 of Hemibagrus wyckioides. Lineage (NCBI taxonomy): Eukaryota > Metazoa > Chordata > Actinopteri > Siluriformes > Bagridae > Hemibagrus > Hemibagrus wyckioides. The sequence goes on from NC_080733.1 coordinate 17,110,674, forward strand.
TCAGGGGCCACGCCTCCTTCACTGGGTGTGAAGAACAGAGGATACACTTCCTTCACTGGGTCTCAAGTTCACAGGCCACGCCTCCTTCACTGGGTGTGAAGAACAGAGGTAATGCCTCCTGTCTGAAGCACTGAGGCCACACCTTCTTCACTGGGACTTATAGAAAGAGGCCTCTTTACTATCCTCACAGCAATGTGTGTGTGTGTGTGTGTGTGTGTGTGTAGCTTCAGATGATGAGAGATAGGGATACTAAGGATTTGAAGGATGATCTTTATCTTCCCATCTTGCCCTTATCCTCTCCCCCCTCTGTCTCAGTCTCTCTCTCTTTCTGTCTCTCTGTCGTGTCTTTGTTCTTGGTGTGATTTGTCTTTCCCGATCGGATCAGGGCAGACTAAACAGAACACCCAGCCTGAAGAGATTTCCCATCACCCCCTCTCACTGATGGGATATCACTCTGATCCAAAAGCCCGCCAGCTAATATTCAATCTCTTCTAGCTTCAGGACTTTTCCACAAAGGCTGCCATTGTCTGGTTGAAATACGCCGAGCAGACAGAGAGAGAGACAGACACGGTGACCAATAACTGATAAATGAAGGAGGGTTACCATGGTAACACACGCTGTAAGCATGCGCCAACATAACGACATAGCGCCAGACCACGATAACAACTCAACGATTATTATCTGTTATTTATTTAAAAATGATGTTTCCACCACGTTGAGTTGAAGAAATGTGATAAAAATACAACACCATGGAACCTGGTATTATTATTATTATAATAATAATAATAATAATAATAATAATAAATCACAGTGTATCAAGGTGTCAATCATTAGTGTATTATTTATTTATTTTAAATTTTAACACAGGATAAACAATCCAGGAGCACATAGATCCTACATAATTGGAGTTACAGTTCGGTCCTAATATTGTTGACATTCCGAACTCGGTTATATCCGATTGCGCACATCGAAAGAAGGATCCGTGTGACATGCCCTTCAAAATTAGGAGCTGATTGGGCGGCTGGCTGCTGGTCATCAATTCAATTCATTTGTTTAGCGCTTTTAACAATGGACTTTGTCTCAAAGCAGGTTTACAGAAGTATATATATATAGAAACAAAGAATAAAACTGATAAAGTTTAAAGTTAAGTTACTACTTAAGTTTAGCCCTAACATTTATCCCTAATGAGGAAACCTAAGGCGATCGATGGTGGTGATGGAAAAACTCCCTGAGATGATATGAGGAAGAAACCTTGAGAGGAACCAGGCTCAGAACGGAACCTCATCCTCATTTGGGTGACACTGGACAGTTGTTGTTCTTTCAGCTGCTCCTTGTTCAGGGTCTCCACAGCAGATCATCAGCAACCCTCCCATTTTATCCAGACTTGGGACCAGCACTGAGAGTTAGCTCTTCAGTGGCTCAGTTAGCACCCTGCTCAGGAATCAAACCCGAGCCATGGCAATGAGAGGGCAGGATTCTGCCGCTGGACCACCAGGAGGCATTTGGGTGACTTTGGACAGTAAATAATGTAAATGTAAACAACCTCCTTCAGCTGTTTATAGTCACGTGGAATTGTGCAACCAAGAGCTCTTGAGGAACTATTAGATCAGCAGGGTGTCTGACTTCCTTCCTGTCAAAGTATTCAAATGTTCCCAGGTGAAGAACCCGAGCACAAATTTGACCGACGCATCAGCGGTTCAAAGATTCATCCAGGCAGCTGAGATGAATTTACAGATGATATTGTAGAATTTTCCTATCTAACGTCAATTAAACAATTATCAT